>NC_092212.1:9406258-9435592 GCF_043381705.1 Parasteatoda tepidariorum
TTTTCTTTAGTCAAAGCAAACCCTTTAATAGCATTTAATGCAATTCCACCCAGTAAACTCTTTAAATAAGTAAATTTTTGTATCTCAGTTAAACTTTCGTTTTCATGGATCGCGATTTCAAATTGATTCCAAAATTCAAGCCATAATGTTGTTTCTCCGTAAAATTTGTTTATGGTTAGTTTTGGGAGTTTAACTGCATTACTTATTTCTGGTACAAATTTAGATTGTGCGCTGTTAAATGATTCTTCTCCTCCTCTACTTTCTTTATTGTTTTCTTTCAAAAATCTTGCGATTCTAGATTGCCACTTTATTATTTTTTCCGAATATTCTTCAATTCCAGTAATTTCATTTTCTATTTCCTCACTTTCAATTAGTGGTTCAATTCGATTATTTATTGCTTTTAAACTTTTATTTTTATCAATTAACTGTTCCTTACAATCTATTAATTCCTCGATTTTTTCTTTAGATTCCACATTATCATCATTTATTAAATTTTCAATTTTTGTTATCAATCGAGTTGTTCAAGAGCGAATTGTTTTTCTTTTATTTTTCAAATCATCGTATGAATCCATTATTTAAATCAAGTGCACTCACCTTTAATCAAATTCTTAGCTCCAGGTTGGTGCGCCAATATTAAATACGGTGATATTGATCTCAGATCTCGGGGTTTCAATCATAACAAACGCCTTTTAACATAATATATATTTAATAACAAAAGGATGATGATAATGGTACAGTGTCATGGAGGAAACTGATTAGAAACTAATGATTTTACATTACTGCGCAGAGCGCCATCTATTGAGCTTTAGAAATTATAATTAATAAGGAGAAATATTATTAACATCCCCTCTGCAGAGGATCAAAAATGTGATGGCATGTCTTCGGATCATCCTCAGGGATGCTTCCCAGACCGTCACCAATAGCCCATTGTGCAGCTCTAGTGTGACGTAAATGAACTACAACAACAACAATTAGAAGAATTAAAAATTGAATAAATATTTCCAACATCGATTATTCAGTTTTTATTCATATATTTTATTATTAGCATTTAACAAGTTGGGCATGTTGTCTATTTGTGTTATTATGATTTTATTTAAATTTTTCTAGTAATTTTAAATTCATGTAAGTATGATATTATAATGTTGAATATGAACAATAAGCATGCGCAGGTTTTTCATCCGACCAATCAGTAACATTCAAGAACTTGAATAGTGTCGGCGAATCATCCAATTTCTTGGAGATAGAAATTTCTCAAATTTCTCGGGTTCAAGAACTTAGGCCGTGTAAACAGGCCTTTATTCTATGGATGGTTGAGTGAATGTAAACAACAACAAAAGCTTCAGAAAACCGGACGAAATGTAAAAAAACTTTTGGTGTATTCCTCCGCTTATGTTACGTCTACGAGGTGATGTGTGAACAAGCTTAATATTCCAAGAAGTTTTCTTATTGCAATTTGTGTTTAAATTTATGCATAATTTTACCATTCATAAGAGTTTTCCGTAATTCATAAATTCTAAAAGGTTGTGTGCCTGAAACAAATTTAAGAAAATTAATATCACAACATAAATAAAGTATAAGGTTCACCATTTTTTGAAAGTTATCCTTTATTTTGCTATATTAGTTGTTGTAGTTCATTAGCGTAGCACTAGAGCTGCACAATGGACTATTGGCGTCGGTCTGAGAAACATCCCTGAGGATGATCCGAAGACATGCCATCACAATTTTTATCCTCTGCAGAAGGGATGGCACCCCAGCTTCGGTAGCCCGGCGACCTGCACGCGGAGTCGAGCACTTTAGGGTAGAACAGCTTAACGAGGACCAGTATCGCACACCCTCGGTCCCTACGCAGACTGATCCAAGTGGTCACCTGCCAGCACACTGACCGCAGCCAATGATGCTTGACTTCGGTGATCTGCAGGGAACCGTTTCTTAACGATCAGCCCACTGCGGGATATAATAGTGTACAATGTCATTGTTTGTCATTTTTTGGATAGAATCGTAGCATGCTTGTGGAGTTTTCTAAATCCATTTGTTGTTTGTTTCGCTGAAATTTAAATTGGAAGAATGCGTTATAATGTAAAGCACTACAATTATAATAATATTGGATTTCCCGTTTTTACCAACTCCGGCGTAAAAATCAATCGAAAGTAGTAACACAGAAGTCTTTTAGCGAATTTAACTGCTAACGCTATCTGTGCTCCTCTGTGTGACCCTCCACTTTGGTCACCTCTGGTTAGTATACAACAATGCGAGACAAGTATCTCTGATTATGGTCATGGATATAAAAGGAGCCGGTCGAAGTTGTCTGAATCGCAATTAGCGAAATAGCATTTTTGACGCCAAGAGAAGGTTTTCTTGTTGTAGTTGTAGTTCATTTACATCTCTGAGGATGATCCGAAGACATGCCATCACAATTTTGATCCTCTGCAGAGGGGATGGCACCCCCGCTTCGGTAGCCGACGACCAAAGGTTTTCTTATTTATTTATTATAAATTATTTCAATTATGACAGGCATAGGCAGTCAAAAACGTTCCAAGTTGTCAGAGAGCTCTAAGCAACATTATTGCCGTTTTAATTTTGCCCTGAACTTACAACATATTGTATTGTTGAACAACCAGAAGAATTGGAATTATTATTATTAAGCACGATGGATTTTAATAAACCAGTGGTAAAGTATCTGTTTGTTTTAAACATTGAGACAACCGAATCTAAATATGCATTAGAATTTCTTTTGTTTTTACTAGTTCGTTTTTCGGTTCCATCCTTCTATTTATAAATATAAAAGCTGCTTAATTAATTGTTAAATGTTTTCATTAACAATACTCAATGAAATAAAACCTGTGGCTTCTTGTCATATAAACAGGAGAAAAATTATTTTATTGATTACCATATTTTGAGAACTCATACTTTACTTTTTAAATATACTTATTTGTATTTTAACTAAACCATATATTAACCAATACTTATTTGTATTTTAGCTAAACCATATATAAACCATTTTTTTCTTTTAGCTAGTTTTTTTTTCATTGAGTAGAGTAATGTAAAGTAAACATTTAATATGAAACAAAATGAAAGTTATTGTGTTTTTAATGATCAAGTTAAATGAGTATGTCTAATCATCTAATTAATACTAAAGAGCCTTCTTTTGATTTTTTTTTGCAAAATGTCTCAAATATTTTAACAGTTGAGAAAAAGATTAAAAATAAATTTAAACATTATTAAAATTTGTGAATAAAGAACTCACATTATAAACAGATCTGGTGTCATTAATAATTATATAAACTAGAATTACATTCCTTAACGTGATCTGCCACGCCATCTACAATCGTCAAGGTGCCAAATTGATTTTCAAAATATTTTACCTAAAATTATGGTGTTCTATTAAAATTATTGTGTTTTTTCAAAAAATGAAAGAAAAAACATAATTTCTGGAGCAAATTCTCTTTTAAACTTCTGTGATTTCAGAATTTTTGTTATTATTTTTTTATCAATTTAAAAATATAGCTGAGGCAAACCAGTCATTGGCGAAATTTCTTTTATTCGGAAATGAGAACAGAACAATCGGTAGTTTTTCTTTCCCTTCCGATAAACAAGAAAAGTATCTTTAGAATATAATTCTGCCAAAAAAAAGAAAAAAAATTTATTCGCTTTTGTACTTTTTTCAGCTATTTTATTGCTTTTACTCTCTTATTACTCTGTTTTCTAAGTATGAAGATGCACAGTATAACATTGGTTATACCTATCATAATGTTATTATAATGCTTTTTCAAATTTATTATTGTTTTCTCTGAAGAATTAGTCATGGAAAATCATGAATTTGAAAATCTAAAGTGTAGAAGATACCCTGCAAATACCCAAACCTGAAAATAAATTTTAAAAAGTCAGAGCTTTTATTTTTAAAAGCATGGGTTTTTAAACCCCAATTACTACTGAAGTAGTGCAAAGAAATGTTAGAATTAACATAATGATTTACATGCTAACAATAGTTTTTAATTTGCTTTTTAGTTTTCTCTGTTTGACTAACTTATGAATTTTAGTTAAAGACACTCAGGAAAGAATTTGATATAATGTATTTTACATAGTTGATCAAAATTTAAATTATTTTTGTGATTTTTCCCCCCTTCCTATAGGATGTTTTAGCATTTGATTGGGATGATTCTGAATTAATTGAAGCATATGATAAAGCTATGGAGGAGTCTGTAAGAAAATTTTATTAGCTCATTTATATTATTGCTGATTTTATTTCAATTTATATTTTTATTATAGTGTTCACACGATCACACAAAATTATAAAAGGATCGACAAGTTGGAGACCACTTAGTATTGCCAGAAAATAATCTTTAATGATTGAAGGCATGAAATGTTGGAAGCTGAAGCTTTGGCTGTTGCACATATTGAGCTTTAGCGTTGAATGCTTAATGTGTCTTTTATATAATATTGCACTTAATATTTTTTACTATCCTTAGTTTTGTGCAACATTTTCAGCTTTATATTACAGTTTTACTGTATTTTTTTCATTTTATATCAATTATATTTATTTTTGCTTTGCACTCGTATTGCTTTATAAGCAGATATTTAATATAAAATGTTAAAAGATTTTGATAATTCTCTGCATGTTTATAATCTTACCAATTCCTAAGAAATTAGTTGAAATTTGCTAGATTTATGTATATATTTTNTCAATTATATTTATTTTTGCTTTGCACTCGTATTGCTTTAAATGCAGATATTTAATATAAAATGTTAAAAGATTTTGATAATTCTCTGCATGTTTATAATCTTACCAATTCCTAAGAAATTAGTTGAAATTTGCTTAAAATTTGCTAGATTTATGTATATGTTTTTTAAAAAACTGAAATATTATGAGTATACAGATATCTCCCTAAAATAAAAAATGGTACTTTTTCAAAAACCAGGGTACCTTCAGTTTTTGAAGGGCACTAATCTTGAAAATTACATTGAGATAGATTACAGTAACTTTCAAAATACTCAAATATGAGAAATAAGTTTAGTCTAAAAATAATTTTCAGAAGTTATGGCTAGTTCCTGTTACTGCAATAAAAAGAGCATTTCATTAAGAAAAGTAAAATGGGAGACAAAATTCTTTACAAAAAGGGCATTTATCTCTGTTAAAAGGATGGGCCATCATCCTCAAACATTGCGATGAGAACACTTTAATATAGTTATTTTATAAACAATAATTTAAGAAATCTCTCAAGGATGCCCACTACTGGAACATCTGCTCTAGTATATAATAAAAATTATAAGCATACTTGAAGTTGAAAATAAGCATGTTAAAAGTTGAAAACAAGCATAAAAATTATATGCTTGTTTTCAACTTTTTCTAAGTTTCATAGATAAAAATCATTAAACAATGTGTTTCGTGTAATACTTATAGCTTAATTTTAAAACAACCTAGGTTGTTTATATAGTTATCAGCTAAATACAATGTAATGTAACTCTTGTTGTTTTTTTGCAACATTCAAATGAAATAGAAATTATATTAATTTTTTTGAAGGGTTTCTGATTCCAAGGTTTCAATATTAATACTTATAAACTAAAAAATAATTTAAGAAACATTATTTTATGTAATAATAACAGTAATTCATTTAAAGAATATTCAGAACACAAATTGCTCTAGACCGAATCATAGCTTATTATCCAGTCAGGCCAAAGCTTTGTTTCATCAATTGTTCATAAGACCAGCAAATCGATTTTACAATTCAAGCACGAACATGAAAGCAAGAAACTGGCTATTTTTCTTTTTTTCAGTGACTGGAAATGCAATTATTGTGCAAGTTAATCATATTTGTCAAATATATAAGTTGACTGTTATAATTAGATAGAAATGTCAGCCAAATATTACATCCATTACCAACTTTATGTTATGATAATTTTTGAAATACAATGTCATTATTAAAGAAGATAATACAGTAAAACCTGTCTATAACGATACTGTAGGGACCTAAATAAAATATTGTTATAGGCAGGTTATCGTTATAGACAGGTTTGAAATTTAAAAGTATACGTTTAAAACTAATGATAAATTAAACTTCTTTTATAGGCTCCAAATGAAAATTTTACTTAGAATTATGAAACAGCACACAAGAAAAATTTACTTACAATTTTATGAATCAAAACAGAAATTATTTAGAAAAATAATCGGTTAGTTTTGTTTGCTTATTTTTGGAAGCAATTGCCATTTCCATGCACATAGATTTCAGTCCATCTAATGAATTCAAATGAACATCAGTTACATTTGGTAATGTTGCAACAAAATCTTGCAAAGTGTTAATTAGCAATATGGCATTCTCGGGTGAAATTTGAGTCCTGTTTTGAGAACAGTCAGCTGCTTCTTCCTCATCACTTTGATCACCCGGGATAACTTCTGCTAAAATCTCTTCATCACTTGCACCACTGAAAACCAACACATCATTATCTAAATTTAAAAATTCATCTGCGTTAAATAGAAATGATGTATTAGATGATCTTTGGAAATCACTGACAATCGAATTTAAGCCTGCCACACATTTTTCTTCTTCATCAGTGATTTCAGTAAGCTCAGTTTCTGCGTTTCCGTTGCTTTTATCCTCAAAGAAAGAAGCTTTCTTCCAACAATTTTGGATGGTGGATTGTGTCAATGAATTCCACCCTCCGGAAATCCAATCACATGCATTTTTTACATCAACTGCATAAGGATTTGGGAGTTTATTATCCAGATTATAAACAACGTTCTGAACTAATCTTTTTCGATAGTATCCTTTGAAACATTTTATTATTCCCAAATCTAATGGCTGTAGAATCGACGTGCAATTTGGGGGAAAATAAAACAATTTTATATTTTTCAAACTTGGAGGATTGTTGTGAGGAGTGCAGTTGTCAACTAAGAGAGCTATTTTTTTCTTCTTTCTTTTCATCTCCTTATCCACATCAAGCAGCCAGTTGTTAAATATTTCTTCTGTCATCCAGGCTCTTTTGTTTGCCTTGTAGTCAACTGGTAAACTTTTCACATTCTTAAAACATCTAGGTTTAGCGTATTTGCCTATAACGAACGGCTTCAGTTTATCGGTTCCAGTACTGTTTGCACAAAGTAGAACAGTTAACCTCTGTTTTGATTTTTTACCGCCTTTACAATTTTCTCCCTTAAATGCCATTGTTTTATCTGGCATGAGCTGATAAAATAAGCCAGTTTCATCAGCATTGCACACGTTTTCTGGAGAATAAGTTTTTTTAATAGTCTCTTTTTCTCGTTGCTTCCAGGATGCAACATCATTGACTGGAGCTGACTTTTCTTCACCTGAGATGGTTTTAAAAACAATACCATGACGTTCTCGAAATGATGTAATCCACCCATTGCTGGCTTTAAACTCGTTGTTGCCTAGCAAAGACGCAAATGTTCTTGCTTTTTCTGCAATCATTGGACCACTAATTGGCACATTTTGTTGTCTCATTTCGTGGAACCATCTTAGGGTAGCTTTGTCTACATCCTCATTAACTGCACCTTTAAATCTTTTCCTTTTACCATCAATTTTGCTTCCTTCCACAGCATCTTCGATATCTTTTCTTTTCTTCAAAAAAGTAGCTATTGTTGATTGTGAAATCCCATATTTCTTAGCAGCGTCAACTTGCTTCAATCCTTGATCAATTTCCGATATGATATTTAATTTTTCTTCAAAAGATAATGCTTTACGCCGAGCCATCACTTCAAAATTAAAATTAACTTTATTGCAAGGAAAACATGCCAGTCCGTAGTGAGTAACGATAAGGACTTACTTATGAATGAGAAGATTTGAAAGTGACCATTCTGAAAAAAGAGCGCCCCCTTGCAACTTGTCTCCTTTCCACAGCTAATGAATGGTGAGGAAAGCAAGACGATTGACCTTCGGAGTGTTCTTTTTAAAGCAGGGATATCATCATTGGCGAGAAACTCCCTCTCCCCCCCACCTAAGGCGGACCACACATTGACGAGACATCGATGCGTGTCGCTGGCGCATCGATGTCTCGTCAGTGTGTCACCCGTTTTTCTGACGAAGCTCTCTCCCTCCTACAATACCCCTTCACCCATTTCTACAGCTCTAATTTTCCCTAAAAGTGGCTTTTTTTCTCAGAAACAACGAAAGAATATTACATACAAAGGGGATTGAAAAAAAAAAACATTTTGTTATCTCACATTTAGGCTCGATGGGGAGTCGTTTTCCAACGGCAGAAAAATCGGAATAGAACTATCAACTATCAAAAGAGGAAAAATTATCGTTGTAGACATGTTTAACTGAAAAGTGGTTATCGCTATAAACAGGCTAAAAATACATTGAGTAAATAGGAATTTCACCGGGACCTCAAGCAAATATCGCTATAGACAGGTTTATCGTTATAGACAGTATCGTTATACACAGGTTTCACTGTATCAGAAGTTTTGCATATATATGTATATATCTTCATATAAACTACTAATGTAATGTGTAATAATGAAGACTACTAATGTTCAACTCCATAGCCTTGTAATTTTGAACCCAATCCAGAGGACAAGGAAACTCCTGGATCAGGTATTGCCTTAGGAAATTTGCCTTTGTGGAGCACTTTTTGATGGAATTTACCAACATTTACATTACATGGAGAGGAAGACCACGAGAACCTCCCTCGGTTAGCCTGACTGTAAAACTCTAACTCATGATCCATCTACCACTGAGGACATTTCACATTAACACTGTGGTTGGTGCCAGCTGGATACATATTCGTATCGGCCAATGATCGGTGGAATTCGAACCCGGTTCACCTCATTGGAAAGCGAACGCTCTATCCCCTGAGCCATTACGGCTCACATTCTTTGTATTGAAATTTTCATTTAAATTTACTTTTTTATTATAAAAAAAATGGTTTAAACCAGAGGGGGTAGTAATAAACTTTTGACAAATTGCTAGAAATTTTTTTTAAATAGAGTTGTGCTTCTATCTAAATTTAATAGTTGATAAATTTAAATTTTATTATAATAATCTTATTTACATTTGTCTAATTTATTTTAAAAGACCCTTATTTTATAAGTGTTTTAAACTGTTAAGGTTCTGATTTTTTTTCTGTCGTGTTTGTCTATCTGGTTTCTCAAGATGCTGATTTTTTATTTTTTTGCATTAGCCTTTCATTCTGTATTCTTCTTATTACCAGTTTGTCATTTTTTTTAAGTATTGTACTTGAATAAATTTTATATATTTTTTAACATTTGCCTGTATCTAGTTTGTTCTCTTAATTTAGTTTTGTTTTAAAACAAAGTTTTGATTTTAGGAAAAAGCAGCTAAGGCTAAAAAGGGCAAGAACAAGAAGGCTAATAAAGAGAATGTGAAAGAGGAAATTGCAGGGAAAAAAGTAAGCATGTTATAATGGTAATAAAAATGGAAAAGGAATTTTCTTAGTGAAATAAATTATTAATAGTTTAATAAACTAACCTCCATGTCTTTAAAATATTTATTCAAATAAGTTTTTGTAGTAATAAATTGTGTTTGCTATAATATTGAAACTGGGCATTTTTCTCTTTTTATCATTTTTTTCCTTCGTTTAAATTGGAAAAAACTAGCCACATTCTAAAATATTTACAACTTAATTACTTTTCATAATTTT
This sequence comes from Parasteatoda tepidariorum, assembly GCF_043381705.1. Lineage (NCBI taxonomy): Eukaryota > Metazoa > Arthropoda > Arachnida > Araneae > Theridiidae > Parasteatoda > Parasteatoda tepidariorum. Next base: position 9,415,868 of record NC_092212.1, read on the forward strand.
GTCTCGTTTTATTTTAATTTTTTTATCTGTACTCACAAACTAAATGTACTAATACTAATTCTCTAAGCTGATAATAGAGCATTTTACGTGAATCGATGTTGGTTTTTAATCACTAATATAATGACTTATATGATTCCATTAATAAACTAAATTACATTGATTTTAAGTTTTCATTGATGCCTTTTTGCTTTTTAGCCAGTTTCCACTTCATCCCAGATAACATTGGGTACCATTTCTTATAATTCTAATTCTAAACATTATTTTATTTAATCACATTTTCGTGAGCTCAATTTTTGCTGATTTCATTGTAAACTTAAATTTAATTTTTGTCAGCTGTCATTTTTTGGCAATTTATACATGGATTTGCAATTTTCAATATTTTTAAAGCTATGTTATACTTCAAAGGAATTTGAATTTAAGTAGACAATTCCGAGGTTTAACAGTGGCGCCTATTTCTGCATTTTTCAATTTTTTTTCTTTTTTTTTTAAGTTTTCATATTATTAGTTTAATATTGTGCTTCTTGAACTTCCAATTAGAGCAATGACTTATTAATATACTCAAATTGGGACAATTACTTTGTAAATCAGAATGTTTTCTAATCACTTCCACATAGTTTTTTTTTTAATTCTCTTGATTTTAATTTATTTTGTCGTTGAATCTGGAATTATAATAATCACTTTATGGCACAACTGATTTCCTATTCTTTATTTTTGATATACTTCGCTTACGACGGCTCTTCCAGCAGATAGGTTTTTTACCCCCATTTCTACAAGATTTTTTCAAATTGAATATTTTCACATAGTATTTTTGATGCTAGAAATGGTCTCACACACTAGATATAGTTTAGTCATAATAAGATATTGTATTATGGGTGGATGTGCATAATATGTGAGACCGTGGAAATACCATTCACAGAGAATTAGTTACCATAATGGAAGAAATTTATACAGAGTTCTCCTTAAGAATGAAAGAAGGCAGACGGCTTCCTCTTTGCAAAGGGCATTTTGAGTTTGGTTATAATATTTTTCTGTGATAAAATATATTGAAATAATTCAATTTCAATACTCTTTATTTTTGTATTATTATCTATTGTAAAATGAGTAGCTCAAGAGAAGGCAAGATTATTTAAGTGTAGAAGAATTGATAAGTGATTGTTATAAAATAAATTCTTAATTTTTCATTCAAATGCTTTTGAGTAAACATTTCTCTTACAAAGAAAAGTCAAGATGAAAGAAAACAAAATAAATCAACTCTTTTTTTTCTTTTATCTCCATAAAACTGGTAATGTATAAGAAAAAAATAGGCTGATGTGTTTATTGCATATATACTATATCAATATAGATTTTTTAAAATGATTTTCAAATAAATTTGGTCGATGGTGATGAAAAGGTTTAAACTAATTACAAGAGTTAAGGAATTGCTTGACGAAAGATTTTTAACTAAGGTTTTGTGTTCACAGTAAGATTTTCATTTTATTTAAGTCTCTCTAAGAATTTATAAAATTTCAAAAAGTGGTGTCAGAAATTAAACAAATGTTGATAATTTAATACCTTTTACAATTATATTTGTATTTGTTCATGAAAATTCTAAGCTGCAAAATCTATAAGTAACTAAATGATTTCATGAAAAAAAAAAATTTCCAATATTAATGCAAATCTACAAGTTCATAACAATCGTGCTACAGGCCAAAGAAACAAAAATCGAAAATACATAATGAGGAATTCAATCTTAATGGTGAATTCATAATACATAATGGAGAATTTAATCTTGTAAAATTTGATATTGTTATTAAAGTGAAATATTTGTTGCTGCAATTCTCAAAGTATTTTCCAAAAGCAAATATGTCGTACATATTCACAGTTGCCTACTCTACTGGATTTTTCAGTAGACTACTGAATTTTATTAGTTTCTTTTCTACTAATTTAATCAAATTCTTCTGGCTTTTGTATGTTAGAAAATTCCTTTATTTACTTGTGCTTTTAAATTTATTGTTACTGTTAACCAATAAGCAAACTTTATTGAATAATCAGTTTAAAGCTTCTTTTTTTTTTTAATGTTCTTAAATGATCAGTTTTGGCAAAATTTTCAATAAGTTTAAAAAAAAAAAAAAATTATTACTATCTGTATTGAATTAAAAATCTATTACTTTTCACGGTTGTGTGTTCAAAAATAAAGTGAACATAAGAAAAACATTGTGTAATTAAGTTTATTTGATGTCTATATTAATTGTAGAATATTTTAATCAATTTAAATTGATAGTTATTAGTGTAATAAAGTTGTACTTTGTTTGCTGCAAAAATATGTAGTACATAATGCAATAGCTATGATGAACTTTGTAAAATCAACTGATTTATTTGTTCTTTGCATCTGTGCTATACCTCTTCTGATTTTATGCTCTTTGAAAATTTAATCTGCTTAATATTTTATTATTTATTTTTTAATGAAGTACTAAACAGACTAATTGACAATCTTTTTTGTAATTACAGTTTACAAATTTAGTATCAGCAGTTTAGTAATCTGAAATAATTTTCATTACATTAGTTTTTTTTTTCTTCTTTTCAACAAACTATTCTTTTACACTGTATGAAGTAGTTTTGTGGGACAATATCATAGCTCAACAGACTTGGCTTTAAGATCTCTAACCTAATTCCTTTAAAAAATTAAAACTCACTAATGAAATAAAATTTTAAAAAAATTATTAATACAGCATGGTAATGTTTTTTCTGTTTTTTAATATATTGAAGAAAAAAAGTTGTCATTAAAAAGAATTGTCTGTTTAGACAAAACTAATTTCCAAAGTAATGATATGTTATGTTCAATTAAGAGAAACAAAGATTTTTTTTCCTTTTAAATTTAAGATGTAAGCAAGTAGAGTTATCATAATTGCTCAAAGGAAAGTTGCTATATTTTTTATTTAATAATTTTAGTGCATTTCAGAACTTGCTGTAATGAATTAACATGTGCCATTTATATTCAAGTACGAGTTTACTTTTAGTTTGAATTCTACTCTAATTAATTAAATGTTAATTTTGTAATTTATATATTACAAGCTTCAGTGATTTCAGAATTTTTATTCTTTTTTTTTTTTCATTTTATCAATTTAAAATTCTAGTTGCAGCAAGCCAGTCATTGGCGAACTTTTAATTCCGAAATGAGTACAGAAAAATCAGGAGTATTTCTTTCCTTTCCGATGATGGAACAAGAAAAGTATCTTTAGAAGTAATTCTACAGAAAGAAAAAAAGGAAAAGAAATTATTTGCTATGCATTTTTTACAGCTATTTTATTGCTTCAACTCTTTCTTTACTCTGTTTATTTAAATTTAAAGTCTATAAATATATAGTGCATAGTATAACAGTTTAAGTTATACATATCATTTCAATTAATATTATTATAATGCTTTTTTAAATTGCTTTTGTCGGGGAAAATAGTAACTTCATTAAGTCATGAAAAATTCTTGGAATTAGTCATGGATTTGAATATCTAAAATGTAACAGATACCCTGTATAACAGTTTTTTTAATTATCATAAACCAAGTTTCTCACGTCTTAAATTTTAGCCTCATGCAAAAATTTTGCGCATTGTCGTATAATAGTTAATAATTTAACTTATATCCGGTTATGTTGATAATTAGTGTAGCATTTTTTAATGATTATTTGTTCCTTATTTATATTATTTAGTGCTATTTAAATTCATATGAGCATAAATGCTTTAAAGTGTGGATCAAGTTTTAATAGTGTATTTTCTAATTTAACTTAAATCTGATTTTTATTATTTTTGTCATGTTTACATTTATGCACATTAAAAATAATTAATACATGTTTAAACACATTTTAATGATATTTTGTAATAGTTTTTCGTAACTTTTTATAATAGTGGCGAATTGGAAATTATTGCCGTGCCATATTCCCTGAAGATGGATCATATTATGAGGCAATTATTCTTGATGTTCAAGACAAGTTGTGCGCAGTTGAGTTCTTGGGCTATGGTGATTATCATGAAGTACCTCTTGATGGCTTGCTAGAGAGTCTTGGGAAAAAAGCTAGGCAGAAACAGCGCAAGAGTGTTAAGAAATCGGGAGTTTCTACCTGCACTGTAAGTTTTTTCTTAATTTTTCTTTTAAGTACAAAAAGGATATTTAAAGTAATATATTTTATTTATGATATTCTAATATGTTTCAAAACTTTAACTTCATACACTTCAAAATAATAAGATTTAATATTTCTGTCTGAATGAAAATGCAAAATTAGAAAAAAATAATTTGTTAAAATCAACATTTCATTGTTATTTTCTTATGCTTTAGAGCAGAGGTCGCCAAAGTGGTCTATATAGACCCCCAGGGGTCTAGTTAACAAAAGTGGGGGTCGATCTGAGCCTGGGGGTCGATCCGAATCGGAAGGGTTCAATTGGGGGTCAAAGAAAAAACAGTTCTTAATAAGTAAATCACACATATCTAATTGAGTATGTAAAATTTGTGAATTTTTTTTATAATTGACTTAATATCAGTTTCTTTATAGAACATAAATTAATAAACGCATCATCAAAAACATGGACATCAACCTGCAAGATGAGTTTGCTGAATTATTATCGGATCTTGAAGCAAAGACGCTTCTTAAAAATTTAACAATGAGTAAATTTTGAACAAATATAAATATAATGCAAAAATATGTAGAACTTTATGAAATAGCTCAACCTTTTTATGCTAGCTTTTCCAAGTTCCTTTATGGTTGAAGCCGGTTTCAGTCACGTAAATTCAATCTTAACTAAGTACAAAAATAAATTAAATGTGGAGTTACGAGGGGATTTAAAATTAAAATTGACCAATTTTGAACCCAATATAGCGAACCTTTCAAAAAAACACCAGGCACACTCATCTCACTGATTAAGAAGCAATAAATCTGTAGTTACTTTAATTATTATTTCTATTTATTTATAATTACTTATTATTTAATAAATATTAAGGTATTTAAATTTCAACATAAATGTATTTTTCATAAAACTATTGTTACACAATGTACTATTACTTTAATAAATGTTTAAATCATAAAATACATGTACCAACACAGTATCTAATAGTTTTATCTTAATTAACAGAAAATTACTTTTATGGGGGTCGATGGAGATTTCGAAAAATTATATAGGGGTCGATGATCAAAAAAGTTAGTCGACCTATGCTTTAGAGGAAGAAAAAAAAAACTTCAATAGATAACATAGTTATTATTTTTAAATCCTAGAGAAATCTAGAACATTAGTAAATACTTGTAAAAAGTTTTGATAAATTGTGAAATTACCAAAGTGGCCACAGAGCTGAGGAATATTGTTTAATTTTATGAAGCTGGAAAAATGTGAAATTTTTATCCGAATACCCAAAAATTATGAGAAAGTGTTTAATTTCGTTAAAAGTACGAAAAGTTCAAAATTCCCCCCCTAGAAATAGTTGCAAGCTGTGAAAGGAATTTTCTTATCGTTATTTTAGTTCATTGTATATTAAACGCATAGATGTCTACAAAGAAAATTGTCTTAGTAATGTAATATTTTATGCTTAATTTTTACGAAGTTACATATTAGATTTATAAATTTATGTATTTTTTTAAAATAATTTTAGAAGTATTTTAAGACAGAAAGTTGATATTTTTTAACTAGTAAATAATTAAGAAATTTTATTGGTCTATGCTATGTTTATTAGAAGTTATTGCATAGTCGATATTATTTATCTTTTCTTGTAATTAAAAAACAATATTTTCTCTTGGAAATGTGAGATAATTTTCCAATAATTTGTGAGCTCTCAGTTAATCTAACAGTAAATGTTGCCTTGATATGTTTAATAACAGCAACAACTAAAAATGGGGTGTCCTTTATTCTCTTTTCTGCCATCTACCTGAATTCCTTAATATCTGTTCTGTGATATTTGATAAATATCTATAATTTTGCATATTCTACATTAAAAGAAGATTTTAGGCATTAGACAAAGCTTGTTTCCACATGGTTGCCACTGCCGACTGAAATGGAACTAACTTCTAACGAAATTAGAAGGGGTAAAACTCCAAGAACGAAACAAACTGAACCCTGGAAATTTTGTGTAACCCCTTTTACTGAACTCACTTTCCTTTATATTTTTAGTCAAAGGGTAGAGATAATTGTGTTCCATACCAAATATCCAGTTTTTTCCACTTCTAAATTTTTAGGAAAAATTAAAAATTCAGCTCCTTAGATGTAAAATTCACTTTTTCTTATTGTTGATAGCCCGATATTCTGGATGTCCACAAGAATCTTTTTTTGTTTGTTATCTAATGTTTTGTTTGTTAATAGCTCCATTTACTAATTACATATCTCAATTTAATCTGGTGTGCTCATGCAATCTCTGAATTCTTGCATCTTTGCAAAGACGCAAATGGTTGCAGGTTCAAATCCTACTCTGGGCACCTATGTTTCTCTGTGTGAATTTGACCCACCCTACGACAGGTATCTGTGGCAGTGTGATGTAAGTAATATTGCTGCCTACGTGACTGGTTCACAGGTGTCCACCGCGTAACGATAAATAAGCAACACTTCTGGCATCTTCTAAGGTTAAGAACAGAAGTTCATTGCCTGCCATTATTAAAAGAAACATACATTCTTCTGCCAATTACGTAAAGAATTACGTCCTAAATGATTCTTTTGCCGAATTGATTGCTATGGTCTGTTAGATTTTTGCATAATTGGAACAACGCTGGAATCTGCTAATATCACGATTCTTATTCGTGTGATTTTAATATCAGACATCGATCCTCGTATTCCGATTTAAAAACTATTCGTTGCGATTCGTATTCATGTGATTTAAAAATTGTACATAGCAATTTCTATTGTCGTAATTGACGATTAATTTCTATTGACGTAAAAATCCTATATCGCAATAATTTGTATTTATGCATTTTTGAAGCCCAATATTGCAATTCTTACTCACCCGAGTTTAATATTTAATACCGCGATTCGTATTCATGGATTTTTAAACCCCAATATTGCGATTCAAGCTCAAATGAGTTTAAAATCCAATGCCCTGATTCGTGTTCACATATTTTTAAAATCCAATGTTGAAATTCATATTCAAACGTTTGAAATATCAAACATCAATTTTTGAATTTTTATGATTTAAAAACTACGCATTGCGATTCATGTTCATATGATATAAAAATTACACACAGTGATTCATATTTGAATGATTCAAAAATTTACTATCCCAATTTGTATTTTTGGGTTTTTTACATCCAATATCACTTCATATTCATGCTATATTAAAATCCAATATCGCAATTCATGTAAGAAATAAGTTTTTTCTTGAATTAGTTAATCTGAAGATGTGATATATTTTGCATTAGTAGGTAAAAGTTCAAAAAATTATGTTAAATTTGAAACATTTATGATATATAAGTTGTTGTCCATTTTTTGCATATAAAATTTTCAGGGTTTTTCACATCATGCTACTACTATCACCTGATATTAGCAGAATTTATAAATTTTTCATTGGGACTTGTATTCCGTATGATTTATGTTCACTTGATTGAAAAAACAAATATTGTGATCCGCATTAAAGATATTTTAAAATCTAAATTCATTATTCATATTCACACAATTCGTTTTTAGGAGTTTATTATACCAATTCACAAATAAAAAAGAAAAGTAAGTTTGGTGTCTAATCTTTTTGTAAAACCTATTAATATTTTTTTTTTCAATTTTAATATTCACATTGGTAATTAAATAATTTTTTAACCTCCTTTTTCTTTTTGTATTGCTAAAAGATTACTAGTATAGGCATTTGAATTTCAAAAAATTATTTAGATTGTGTTTTCCTGGTATTTTTATTTGTAGATTAACATATGCTTTCCTGGTTATTTTTTATTTTGAAATTCTGTGTGTGTAACCTTTTTTACACACTTGAAAATTATTCAGTTACTAATATTTAATACCAGGTAATTTTTCTATTTAATATAAAGCCTTGCGTAATTAAGTAAATTATACATATAACTAGCAATATCTGTTCAGAAAAAGTTATATTTTTACTAATGTAATTGTGTGTTATTTATTTATGTAGTGTATATTGCATTTAGACTACAAATTTAGTGATTTGACTGTTATTTTGGTACTTTTAGGCTATTCCATAGGTTTAGTTTGCTAGGAAACAATTTTTGACCACTAGAGGGAACTATTTTTGATATATTTTTCGTAGCAGCCCTGTTTTTACATTTTAAGCAAAAAGAAGTGTAAATTTTAAAACTTAAAAACAACAGATGTACACTATCATATTATGTACCTTCATAAACTTACTAACCATATAATTTTATTGCTTTGTTTGTTTGAGAAAAAAAACCTATGTACTTAGTTGTTAATCTAAAGTCTAAAATGCTGTAGAAAAATGCATCTGAATTTAACGTCAAGACTAATGAAATGTACTATTCTTCATCAGAGTGATACTGACTACAGTTGCATGATTGAATCTAAAGATGTGAGTAAAGTTGTTAAATCAGGACATCTTCCTAATGGTAACACAACTGCTGAGCACTGTGACCGTTATGCAGCAGCTGGATATGCTCAGCATCATCCTCAAACACACATGCAGCCACATTCCGCTCCTCCTCAACTTGGCTGTAATCACGCTGTGCATACTCCTATGGTATCTGTCCCAAATCAAGTAAGCCACTGATTTACTTTTTTTGAAAGGCTTATATAAATATTTCTCATGTATTTTTTAGTGTTTGTCATTAAAGCAATTCTACTATTTACAAATGCGATATTTGTAGATTTCAAAAGCATTTAATAAAATAAATGAAAAATTAAGCTGCTCCAATAGTTTTTGTTTAAATAATTTTTTTATTTTTATCTAGAACTTTTAGTAACTTTCAGAATTCAAGTTTTTTTTTATTTTTTTATTATTATAATAATAATCTGACAGTTACAGGTGTAATAGATTATGTTACTAAGTTTTTAAATTTTTTAAATATATTTTAACTTATAAAAGTTATTAAAAATTGCTGTGAAAATAAATTACTCCAAACGTTATTCAAATTGCTTTATTTATTGACTTTATTTGTTTTGCATTGTATTTCGAAATGGAGTTGCTGCAGGGTTCTCATTGATTAAAAGAATCTGATATGGGGAAGAAAAAAGAGAGAAATTTTTGCCAGAACCTGGAAAAATCCTGCTAGAAACCTAAATGATATCCAAAATCCACATCAACTCTAAGGCTTTTATTTGGTATGGAGTAAATGAACTGAAACTTAACTGAGGCACATTTCACCATAGCAACAGTTCTGGTGGCTAATTTCTGCTCTATTCAAGATTTTCCAACATGATCTTTAACTTAAGCTTAAATTTGTTTTAATAGGAATTTTCAAAATGCTTATTTGGTAGTAAGTAGCTTTGAAATTTGCATTCCTGATCTAATAATAAAAAGTGTTATTACTCATGTTTAAAATTTTTATTTTTTTTGTTGAATGATTCATGAGATTAAAAAAATGTTTCTTGCAGAATATGGGAGGAGCTGCTCATTGTCTCCCCCCTCCTCCACCCCCACCCATGCCTCCATGCGCATCTGCATCAAATGACCCTTCACTTTCGGCTATGCTTGTGTCATGGTACATGGCTGGTTATTACACTGGATTGCATCAAGTATGTATTTGAATTCTGTTATTTTTAATGACTTAAAGTTTTTTTTATTGTAATTATAAAATAAGTTTTCAATGAACTATTAACTTCTCCCCTGATTATCTTGGGATTGTATGCATAGCAATTCATTATTATATCAGAAAAATTTAAGAATAACCAGAAATTGCAGATTTACTTTGCATGTTTTACTAATGTTTTTAATTTTTAGTGGTTTGTTATATTTTTGAAATAACTGGTCTCAGGCTGGGCATGCAGTATCAGAAATGATTAAAACTCATATATTATGTTTTGTTTCAGATCCTTATATTTAACAATAAAAACATGTACTTTTTAAAAAATAAAATTGGTAAGAGAACAGTTAAAATCTCTGGAAGTAGTTCTTACATAAAAATTAATCCTGAAACCTTCTGTATCAAGGGTATAAATGCCTGATGAACACTTATTTAATGATGTACAAAATATTAACCTAACTCATACTAAGAGCCTTTTCTTTTNCGGGATTTATATTCACATGGTTTACAAGTTTAAAAATCGCACTTTTCTGTCAAATTTTTGTTTATATATATATATATTTTTCCTTTTTTTTTCTTTCTTTCTTTTTTTTTTTTTTTTTTTTTGTTTTTTAAGAGNATATTGATTTTTGGATTTCCTCTTTTTTACATTCTGACTACTCTCATCCCTGAAAATGGATAAGGGAACTTGTGTAAAAGCTTGCAAAATGTTCAGTAAAAGGATTAAAGAATGAATATCTAGTTAAAAAAATCATTTCACAGAGAAGGGATACCTATATGTCCACTTTAAGGTTGTTTTTCAAAGAGATAGAGGGGAGAAAAATTTTCAACCTGATATTGTAGTACAGTAGGGAACCGATTATCCGGAATGATCAGGACCATCGCTATTCCTGGTAACTGATTTTTCCGGTCTTCTGAATCGCTACAAAAAACAGTCTTTTTCATTGTTAAACCCAACTAAAAAAAATATATTTCGAAATAAACTTAAAAAGAAGAAAAAACGATTGAGTAATACACTGATGATTATTTCCAAAATGATGGTAAGGTAAACATCTTACAAAATAGAAAGAAAAATCCTAAAATCTTATGAGGAAAAAAAATTTTTTTTTTAAAAAATGGCAGGAAAATTTATCGAATTTCGTTCTGGTTTTCTGTTTTCGGGATAACGGGTTCTGTACTGTACTTGATAAATTTTTAAAGCCTGAAAATCTCACAGTTTGAATTTTTTATTAACTTTATTTTTCGTGTTTGGGTTCGAGGAATAGAAAAAAAAAGAGTACAGATAATAGTTTTAATTTTTACGGATAAGATAAATCAAATTTATCCCTTAAGGAAATCTCGTTAAATCTATATGAGTCATTACAAAAAAAGATTCAATATTTTGCTGTGCAGGTTGCAAGATAAGAAAAAAAACGAGGGTGGCAGTTAAAAATCACTGTTCTATATCCTCATATTTATGTGCATTTCTTGCCTCAGCTAATGTTTATCTTGTTCAAATTGTGAAAATTTTTCAACAAACATATTTATTATTCACCTTACAATTAGTTTAATTATAAGGTGACTTTCTATACATAGAGCATCACAAAATTGTGTATAAATGCTAAGATAAGGAGTTGCAGTTTTCTAAATGTAATCCAAATATAAGGGGTGAAAATCTTCCTCGAATCTGTGATTTTCTATTTTTTCTATATTTCTTTAAATAATTAATCCTCTCCAATGAAAATAATTATTTGAATCACTTTACTTAATCAAAGCTACCAACTTTCTAAGCTTTATGGGAAAAATTTCTTCTTGTGGTATATTTTAATGTATGATTTTCTGTTTTGTAAATTTAATTTAAAATTATTTTAAAGTTGTTTATTTTCCACACCACGGCATGCAAATGTGTCAAAAGTTCTTATAATAAGACACTTTATTTCAGCTCTTTCGTAGTGAAGTCTTAAAAATGCTGCTAAAAATATTAAAAATTCTGAAAGCTTTAACTTTTAATTGTCTACCAATCAATAAAATATTTTACAACCCTGCTTATATAGCACTCTTTTAACTTCCTCTTTTATGAGGTTTATTATTTTCTTCATTTTTTATATTCCTCCATTTTTGTGTTGAATAAAGTATTTATTCATAGTTACTTAGCTCTTCCTGTATATGTATCTCTGCTTGCATAAAAATCTACCAGCTCTACTAAATTTTCCTTCTTTGTCTCTGGTTTTCACCTGAAATACAGTGAAACCTCCAGAAAAGACCTCCTCTGTGTGGGGATCTCCTCTATTTAAGATAACTTTTGGGAGGCACCGAATTTTTTTCGTAGTCTTTATTTTGAAGAAAACCTTTAGGAGAGATCATCTATCTCCCAGCAACTAGGCGAACCTCTGCACTAAAAATGGAAAAGGTCATATAAGGAAACACAAAACTATATCAAATAAAAAAATTTTAACAGAACAAGTAAATTAAAATTTATTTAAAATATTTTTGTGCAGTTGTTATTTAGAGAGCTCTTTTTGACGATCTCTGAAAAAGATCTATTACCTCCTCAGCATGTTGTTGTCAGAGTGCACTAAAGGTGATGCTATGAATTATTTATATTTAGATTATTATGATTTATTTCAAAGTATTATTATCAAGCATTTCAAATAAACTTAACTAATTTTTATTAAATAAAATTAAATGCTAACTTAAAAAATGAAAACATTATTCGTTTCAGATAGTTCTATCATTCATAATTGGCTTTTACAAATAATTAGGGGGCATTTTAATTGAGGTTAAGAATTATTAATTGATACGTGAATGAAGCCTACATGCGTGGCACTTCATACCAAGAAAATGACGCTAATTAAAATTGTGTGCCTTCGATAGCATTTTGAAGTCAATAGAGTTAACCCCTAAGAAAGACCAACCTTCATTAACGACCATTTTACTGTGGAGTAGACAGTGGTCGCCTCAGAGAGGTTTCGCTGTTTTAAATTTTTCTGACCTTATACTTTTTAATGATGAATTTTTTATTTTATTTTCAATAAATTAAACATATTTATGAACCTAAGAGAAATCTGTCTTTGGAGAAAGTTTATCTGTTACTTCTATAAATTTTATTTTGTCTTCATTAATAGTCTGGTCAATATTTTTTGCAACTGTCTCAAATGAAATAAATGTTTCCACTAACTGCTTTAATTAATAAATTTGCTGGACACAAAATAATTTTTTTCAAGCACAACTTTCTATTTTATTTCACATAATTCTCTTTATTTATTTATTATTTTTTTTAAATCTTATGGTTGAAATTTGCCAAAATTAAAGTTTTTTGCAACTGCAATTCTGTAAGCGTACACACTTTTAACTTCTCTAAAATTATTGTAATTCTTTTTACAGTGATTTATTAAACGTAACATAAAATTGGTTATAAACCTCAGGGTTTATATAAAACATTTGTGCCAAGTGTCCTCGATAAAAGGACATTTACTATTTTTTTAAAAGATGAAAGTGGTTCATTGCTAAAAATAATTTTGCAGGAACAAGGTTTTTCTGTCTACAGTAATATAAATGTTGCTAAATTGGTTCTGAAATTAGGCTTGTTACTTTTTTAGTTAAAGTTGTACACGACAGAAAGAAAAATCCGCTAGATATAAACTAATATGTACTACCTGTCTTTTCAGATAGTAGTTTTTCATATGTAGTCATCTTTTTGTGCCTGGGCACAAATGGGTAAAATTAAAAAATTGTGCTGAATAAATTATTTCATAATTCAACTACCAAATAATGAAAAATATGTAATACTCTGCAAAAAAAGGGGGGGACGAAGCAGATAAGTGATTCTTTCAATCGGGTTATTCTTTAATCAGGGAAAATAACATGAAGCCGTCACATTAATATAGATATGTTTAATGTAGTAGAATTGTTTTTGCTTTCTCTTTCATTTTTACATAAATTAATCTAAATTAGTTTTAAATATGCTAGCTTGATTTTTATTTTAAGTTAGGTAGTAGTAAATAAAATAAGACAAAGAATTAATAGCCATTCCTTCTAATTAATTTATAATTATGTACTTTGGAAACGAATTCTTTTTCTGTCTACTCTGATAGTAACTACTCTGAAAATGTCACCTCTTTCATCCACTTAGCTCTTAATTTATCAATGTCGTTCTTGAAATGTAATTTTTTAAGTAAAGAATAGTTACGTTCATAGTAGTAGTTTGAGTTGTACTTAATGCTACAAATTGTTATAACTAAGTACGTCAAGTTGAAATAATGAAAATGCTAATGGAAATAATCCTAGATGGAAAGTTATTGATGTAGGACTATACAATCCACCTGCTGAAAGAAATTTCACGGCGTTTGTCCTTCTTATTTCAAATATAATTATTAAATGGCCATTCAGTAGTGCTTGTAGTATATGTATTTAGTATATGTATTTAATATTTGACACTAAACATCCAGGTTTCTTTCATTCATTTAACTTACCAATTTCAATTTTATTTATTTTTAGAATCAGAAGACTTCCCATTGTCTTGCTGCTTCAAAACCTCATTGCTGTGGAAACCATGTTCCCAATCATTGTGGTCATTTCTGCTAAGTGCCAGTGCATATTTTAAACTGGCCTTTCATTATTTCATTTTCTGGTTCGTGTTTACCTAAATTTTGATGTTCACTGTGAAAAAATAAAACATTAATATTTGTCAGAATTCTTAATTTGCTTGGATTTTTGATTTATCTCTCCTCCTCATTAATTGAAATTTTAAAAAGGCTCCCCTCCCCTGTTGTATCAAATGAATAAAATTGTTTCATTATTTATCATTAAAACTTGGAAAATTAGTCATTGTGCAGATTATTCAATTTTTCTTTTAGTAAAATTTTGAGAACTTAAACTTCTCAAGGGTGTGTATTATCCTTCCAGGTCTGAAAGGGGGAAATCTAATGATTTTTCTGGGAATTCCGAGTTTCTAATGGCAATTATTTCTCGGAATCTATAAAAAAAAACTTATCGGACAAAATTTTCACGGAATTACTCAATCTAAAATTCTAAATGTAATAGTTTCGCCGATTCCCGCCAACGAGACTCTTACATACACGTGATTCTAAATCCGCTAATATCGCGATTCCTATTCGTGCTGTTTTAAGATCGATTTTCGTATTTACCGAATTTAAAAGTTACACGCCGTGACTTGTATTCATGTGTGGTTTTACAATCGTACATCGCAATTCGTATTCTTGGGATTTTAAAATCCAATTTCGCGGTTCATACTCACTCGATCTTAAAAATCCAACATCGCGCTACTACACTTGTGATAGTCATCAGTTGTAGGGGATCTAGTAATTTTAATTATTTTTTAAAAAAATTACTTTAAATATGAAACGTGTGGTATACAAATTGATATCCATTTTTTTGCAGTGCATTTTAATTTCGTCTCCATTAAAAATTCAGTAATTTAGATGCTCTTGTTAAGTGGCGTGATTGAGCTGTTAAGACCGTTGGCACCTTTCATATTAGGTAAATGTCCATGGAGGTAAGAGAGTGGGAAAACCTTAAAATCCCTGGAAAGTTCAGAGGGCTGATTCATTAGTATGAGAGATCAACAGGCTTTTAAATGGCTGATGGGGCCCTTCCATACATTTACAAACACGTTAATGCCGTTTTACGTTCTCGAAACTGTAGCCACTGTTGGAATACCATGAGAGTTTATACAAGAGGAATATTGACTGCTCATACAAGCAATGGATACGGCATTTAAAACAATATTGTCTTATTTTACGCCGAAATTAAATTTTAAATTACGTTCAAAGTTCTGTTTAATTACATTTAAAATTCTGTTTTTTATTTTTTTCAGTATTTACCAAAAATTTGTTTTGGCCTTAATCTTTTATTTAGTACATGGGCTAACGGAAATGTTTGGTAGACTAACGATTTCGAACAATCGACTATCGTTTGAAGGCAAAATCCTTACTTGTGGTTGCCAACTTCACAGACCTTATTTAAACGAATTAAAAATAAGTTTTTTGCCGGAATAACCTGGTTGGCAGGACACTGGACTCGTGATAACGGGAGTTCGATTGCAGCCGACCGAAGATTCCCGGTGTAGTAGATGGTGAGTGGTGCACGTTAAGTCTGTCGGGTCACAAAGTCCTCTACGTCCATTTATCTGAGCCATTTATCGTTTTATCTGAATAAATGGCTCAGATAAAACGATTTTTACATAAATATAATAATATTATAATGTCTCTCTAAAATGTATTTATAGAGATTTCGTCAAATTAATCAAATCAATTTAATCAAAGTTCGTAAATTGAAAATAATCGGGAAAAATTTGAAATTGGTATTTTGTCATTTAAAGTATGTCACAAAGAAAAAATTTCATGCTTGCGATTTTTTTCTTGCTTTTTTAGGGTGTAAAAAAGAAAATTCACGTAGAAATAGCGTGCCNCCCCCCCCCCCCCCCGAAGAAAAAATTTGTTTTTTTGACCGCCTAATTGACGTTTATTAGTAGAATTGCTCATATAGTCAGCCGAAATTTTTCGACCAAATTAAAACTAGCTAAAGTTCTCAAATTTCCACTCTATGCTATATAACAGTAAGTCGAATTTATTTTATTACATAAAGATATCGCTAGTAAAGAAATTTTAGCTACAATTTACATTTACTATATTCAATATTGTCAATACACCTTTCAAATTACTTCATTATTTCAAAGGAGACATTTTAATTAAATGAGGTGAAACCATATAAATGATTAGAAAATTTAAGAACCACATAATTATAAAATCATATTTCATGTTCCTATTAAAAATGGGGAGTTGCAAGTAAAAGACATAATTTTATAAATAGCATTATCTTGATTTTACCCTCGGTTTACAGAAATGCCAACTGCTCCGGACAAGCTAAAATAATTTAAAAAACGGTAAATATATACAATTAAAATTTGAAAATATTTGACCAATTTTTAAAAGGATTAGCATGAATTAAATACAGTAAAGTGGCGAATTATATAAGCCTTCGAATTATTTTGAAATAGTAGTGGATAAAAACCTAATAAATTAAATTTATTAAACCAAGAAACACCAATTAATAAACTACCACCCGAAAATATTAATTCGCTGTCCGGAGCAAGTTGGCTTCTCAGTGTTTATAACTCCCACATTATACATTTTTTTAAAAATATTCAATAAAATATATTTTAATTTCTACGTATAGTTTTTTTTTTAATTAAATTAAAGCCGTAAGTAAAGAAGAGTTGCATTCATGGAAGTTTTTTTTTTTGGGGGGGGGGGNGGGGGGGGGGTATGAAATGAAGAACTTCCTTGTCAACAATTTTATCTCGTTCCCAGTTGCGTCAAAATTGGCATAATATCGGTCCTATATTTGGATGTCTAGATTTTTTTATCAATGGTCCTTCAGAGCAGTGTTCCCCAACCCGCTAGCCGCCCATTTCATTGAAACTGAGTTTAAATTCCTAGTTTTATTCCCCAAATTAAAAATATCTGCGTTCCATTAAAATTTTATTTATTCGATAAAAGGGGGCCCGAAGGTAGTGACATAAATATTTTAATGTTTTAAAAAGTAAAAAAAAACACCGCAACTATTTTCTCTTTCAATTTGTTTTAATGAAAAAATCAATCTTCATAACTGTAAATATCATAAATTAAACACGAAAGCGCTTTGCGAAACTTACATTGGAACTAATGAAGAACAGCAACCAAAACAAAGCAACGGAATAAACTGGACAAAAGCAACACACTTCGGGTGTCATTGTCTCATTGCAAAGAAACAAGCTCAGGGATCTCATTGACTTAACGTTCTAGTAAGTTAAAANGGGGGTATGAAATGAATAACTTCCTTGTCAACAATTTTATCTTGTTCCCAGTTGCGTCAAAATTGGCATAATATGGATCCTATATTTGGATGTCTAGATTTTTTTATCAATGGTCCTTCAGAGCAGTGTTCCCCAACCCGCTAGCCGCCCATTTCATTGAAACTGAGTTTAAATTCCTAGTTTTATTCCCCAAATTAAAAATATCTGCGTTCCATTAAAATTTTATTTATTCGATAAAAGGGGGCCCGAAGGTAGTGACATAAATATTTTAATGTTTTAAAAAGTAAAAAAAAACACCGCAACTATTTTCTCTTTCAATTTGTTTTAATGAAAAAATCAATCTTCATAACTGTAAATATCATAAATTAAACACGAAAGCGCTTTGCGAAACTTACATTGGAACTAATGAAGAACAGCAACCAAAACAAAGCAACGGAATAAACTGGACAAAAGCAACACACTTCGAGTGTCATTGTCTCATTGCAAAGAAACAAGCTCAGGGATCTCATTGACTTAACGTTCTAGTAAGTTAAAATGTTTAATCACTTAATATTTATTTTTTGGTGTAACTGTATTTTGTTTTGAAGGTATGTTTAAATACAATTAAATTAAAATTAATAAATCAAAATAATCTAAAATATAAACAATCAACGCCCCCACCCTCCAACTGACCGCGGTAAAATTATCAAACGTTGTCAGGTCCGTGGTGGCAAGAAGGCTGGGAAGCACTGCCTTAGAGGGCCAATATATGGTCTATATTGGTTGAATAATAAATGTAAAATTTCAGATGAATCTAAGAATTCAATATTGGTTAAAAAGTGGCTGTAAAATATTGGACAATTCCATATAGGGTCTATGTCGAAAAATAATGGCCCCTCGAACCCTTATTGAGGTTAGATACTTGAATATTTGTCCAATGAAGGCCCAGGTTTTGCTTTTAGGGTTATGAACCATTAAAGCTGTCTTTAAATAAAATGCATGTACACAAAAAAAATTATTCTACTTCATATTATTTTATTTCAACTTCGAGATGGACAGTTACACAGGGGCCGAGCGGTGTCCCCCGCCAAAGCGTGTGTGGAGATGGCGGGTTCTTCTGTGTTGTGCTATCTGTCCTTCAAATGTGTGACAAAGGTTTATAAGCCTTAATTGAGCACATAAGCCTGCAAATGTATGTTGTACCAATAAATAAGACAGTTACAAATGAATTAAAAGAAATCTGCTAGACATGGTAGGACTTAAAGACCCACAAATAAAGGAAGATGAAGAACAGTGACAGTCTCTTATGCTCAGATTGGGGTAAAGAGGAATATTTTATGTCTTCATTTTGTTACACACTTAGTGTCATTTCCTTGAAAGTTAATCATTCAAAAATGATGAACTTACTTTAGACAGTAACGCCTACTTTTTCTTCTACTCTTCACTCCGCAATACAGAGAGCTTACGTATGGAAATTACATTATAACCGAAAGTTAAACGACGAACAACGTGAATAAAATTTGATTCTCAAAATTATATTGAAGTCTACAAGGATAAAATTATTAACATAATTTTGGAAATCCTTAGCAGTTTGAGAATTCTCTTTTTTCTCGACACTTCAAACGAAAAGGATACTAAGAAATACTGTAATTTGGGAATCAATATGATTTCTCTACGATCTCTAAAAGCTATTGTTTTCCTTGCATTATTATCAATGAAACCAAGCGGGCAAGAGTCTCTTAAAAATAGTATAATAATCAATTTTCATTGAAATATGAAGCGCGCATTTACCTAACTAAGCTATTTTCATATCTACCAGTAACAAACTACATCAAATTTCATAAATGTTTATAAATCTTTAAACGATGTTCGTCTGTTGTATAAAGGTTTAAATTTATTATATAGACTTCTGCACAAAGCTACTGCTTCTAGTTACGTGCGGAAGGTATGAATATGAATGAAATAGCTGAATCAAAGAACTTATACGCTTCGCGTAAAGAAGGGAAACTTCCTATACTATCAATGTTAAGTCGTAAGGATCTTTCCCCCAACTTGGGCGCTGAAGGTGTAATGCAGGAAAGCCACCGTCAAGAGCGATTGAAGAACGGGCGCAGATCATTTGATTTTCACCCAATGCACTCATATTTTCTCCGTTAATTATAATCGGATTCGATTTTGCTTTTAAATTTTTTTCAGTTCACAAATTTAGCAGGATTATAATTTATTTTAAAGTAGTAAATATTTATTTAACAAAAGTAATTTATATTAAAAAATAAAAATTCATTAAAACTTTAAAAAATTG
>NC_092212.1:9436539-9448931 GCF_043381705.1 Parasteatoda tepidariorum
TTAAGATATAAATAAAAATGTTTGCTATGTCTGGAAACTTGATGTAAAAAATTCTAATCTTTAAACAATATCTGTTTCTTCTTCTACTTTTTTATATGCTGCATAATTGATATTTATGACCGAAAATTCAGTTCCCTTTAAAGAAGAAAAATCAATAAAAATAATAATTTGTTTTAGATTTCAAGTATGAATATAAACTAAGCTACGGTTGAATATATACAAAAATATTATATATTCGAATTATATCTTGTTCAAATATATAATATTGTATTAAGATTACTATTAAGATTTTTCTATTATCGAACAATTTATCTAATACTAAATTATAAAAATTATCAAAATAAAAATAGAAATCATGGCTTTTTTTAATTTCTTTTTTTCTTCAAACTAAAATAGAGACTGAACTCCGTTATGATATTTGATCAAAAATAACAGCAAAATTTTTCAGAGTGGAGCAGCTTGAATTTAGAAGCGACGAAAATGCTTCCATTCGCAGGGTACGAGCTGGAGCATCGGCCGGCAATATTCACTGGTATTTCAGTATGTTTTTTGGAGCAGTGAATATACCTGTGGCATTTGGAACAGCTAGAGTAGCAGTGAAATTTGTCACAGTGACAGTAGCAGTGAAATTTGTCACTGTGACAGTAGCAGTGAAATCTGTCACAGTAACAGTAGCAGTGATTTTTGTCACAGTCACAGTAGCAGTGATTTTTGTCACAGTGACAGTAACAGTGACTTGTCACAGTGACTGCTCCAGTCACTGTGACAACTTTTTGGTTGGAACAGGCTGTCACAGTGACTGCTCCAGTCACTGTGACAAGTCACTGTTACGTTACTTTCGACCCATCTCTAATATGAATGAAATAGCTAAATCTCCCCAAAACCTTAAAGCAGAAAGCATGACTGGACTTGAAATGTTATTTCAATTGAAGAAACGCAAGGTCTTGCCGTTAGTGGAACTAATTCCCATTCTAGACTTGCTGCACACAAAATTCTGAGCTGTTACCAGAAGACGCCTAATAAACTCATGTTTGTGAAAATTGCAACACCATGAAAGGACTTACGCGAGTGAGCTGAAATTATCAGGAAATGCAAAGTAGAGCATGATATGCAAATGATTAGAATTTCAGACCCGTAGCGCATGCGTATGCTGAGCAGCGCCCTCTGAACGGCGGATGAATTTGAATAAATAGACGGCTGTAGCGAGGTATGGTTATCGGTGGTTATATGCTAGTGGAAAACGTTAGCTTAGTTGTTACTTATGCCTCTTCGACGAAAGAGAGCGAGATTTCAGCAGTTTACGGGGTTTGAACGTGGGAGAATCATCGGCCTTCGTAGAGCTGGATTGTCTTATCGTGCAGTAGCCGCTCGTGTGCAGCGTAACAGCAGCACAGTGATGCGTGTTTGGAAGCAGTGGACGGACGAGTGTCGGACAACTCGAAAATCCGGGAGTGGACCCCGAAGTGTCATGTCAGCTCGGGAGGACTGACGCCTGGTCCGCATGGCGCTGACGAACCGTATGGCTCCCTCTAGACAACTGACAGCACAGTGGTCAATAGCTACAGGTGTTTCATTGTGTGCTTCATCAATTCGTAGACGTCTGCTGCACTGTAGACTGCACGCAAGGACTCCTTAATTCAGGATCCCCCTCACGCTAAACCATCGCCGCCTGCGGCTACAACGGGCCAATCAGCATAGTGACTGGCGGGCTTATTGGCAGCGTGTTGTGTTCTCTGACAAATCCCGCTTTAATTTGTGGCACCATGGTGGCCGCATTCGTGTCAGACGTTATGCCGACCTTCCGGAGTACATTATCGAACGTCACAGTGGACGAAAACCAGGAGTTATGGTCTGGGGTGACATAGCATATCATGGACAATCTCAATTGCCACGAATTGTGGGTAATCTGAACAGCAACCGGTACATCAGGGAAGTTCTACAGCCCCAAGCTGTTCCCTTCCTTCAAGCCTTGCCAGGAGCTGTATTTCAACAGGACAATGCCCGCCCTCATATTGCTAGGATTGTTCAATCCTTCCTTGCATCGGGGCAGGTACAGCTTCTTCCTTGGCCAGCGTATTCACCGGATATGTCGCCGATTTAACATGTGTGGGATTTCGTTGGTCGACGTCTCGCTCGTGATCCTCGTCCTGTTGCTTCTACAGACGAACTTTGGGCACGCATACAAACAATATGGAATGCTCTTCCTCAGACAGACATTCAAAATTTGCTTGACTCCATGCCACGTCGTGTAGCAGCACTTATTGTGGCGCTTGGTGGCTACACAAAATNGGGTACGCATACAAACAATATGGAATGCTCTTCCTCAGACAGACATTCAAAATTTGCTTGACTCCATGCCACGTCGTGTAGCAACACTTATTGTGGCGCTTGGTGGCTACACAAAATACTGATTTCGATCTCTTGTTATTGTTTGTTTGCATTGAAAGTTCAATCATTTATTTGTACCACTCAACTGTGTATTAAATTTCATTCAATTATGACGATTCCTTCATGGTGTTGCAATTTTCACAAACAGGAGTTTACTTTCTTTTCTTCGCAACAATAACACCGAATAATATTGAGTCTAAGAATTCTGCCCATCTATTTAAATGGGATGAAGCCTTTGTAACAGCTGATTTTAAATTAGTTTCATCAATACTGGATAAGCTGTCAAATAATTTATTGACAGTTGAGCAGAACTCCGCTGTATGATAAGAGCTATAAAGTAGATTGCCAAAAATACTAAGATTGCTAATACCCGCTGCAACAGATTGACTTATAACGTGTGCAGTGAGATTCTCATCCATTCAGTCCATCAAGCTCAATGGGTTTTAGCGTCAATACGGGAACACTTCCATGATCCTGTTTCGAATCAAATTCAGTGAAGCCACATATGACCAAAGTGCATTTTTGAAACCATTGAAATGAACAGGATACTTTTTAAAGTTGTTCCGAAAACTTTTTTATAAGTGAGGCACGTCAAAAAAAGTAAATACATCAACATTAATAACAGTAAAATAAGGACTGTCTATAGTCACGCCTAATTCTTTGGCATGCAGTTTACGATTATAGGCTCCCTAGTCACATACAACAGCAATTGGGATCATGCCACACTGAATGAGTTCACGCAGCAAATTAGTCAGTAAAATCTTCAGTGTGGCAGCTGGGGCTGTTTGCTATGAAAAAAAGAGACCAACAATTTGTTTTGATTTTTTGCAAAGCCCACGTACCTTAAAAGATAGAGCGTGTGTTGCAAGCTTGGAAGAAGAAGATTGAATTATGGATCTTCAAATCCCACAATATTTATCTTTGTTTTTATTGTAAACCAACCCACATTTCCATGTCATTTCATCAAAAGATATAATACTATTGTATATTCTTTGTGGCTTTAACTTACTGGCTATAAGTTTATTTGAATTGAGTACAGCAGTTGGAAATCCTGGTTCCATTTTTACGCCGGATACAATATTTAAATAAGCACATCTATTAACTAAAAACTCAGATTCTGATACTAATCTAGTAAAAATTTCTTTTCTTATTAAATTCAGAAGTAATTCACTATTTAGTAATATTAAATTACAAATTTAGGGTCAAGTAACATAACTTAAAGTTACATTTGTTACAAAATTTTGAATAACTTCAAAAGAAATTTATAGATCAGTTTTAAACTATTGACCTTAGTGCATAAGGCATGACTAGGGTTGCAAGTTTGTCGCGGGAAAAAAAAGACATAAATTCGCGGGTGATTCGCGCTAAAGTTTTAAAAATTCGCGAAATTTTCGCAGATAACATATGCACTGATATTTACACCGAAAATCAATTTAAAAATAATAAAAAAGTTACAAAATTTTATTTTTAAGCAATATTAATGCCGTTACTTAAATGTACAGAATTTTGATACAAAATATTATACATGGTTAGGTTATTCACGCTAATGTTTCTCCTTTCATCACTCAATACATTTTTGTATTTTGAAAAAGATCGTTCGGCATCCACGCTATTAGTTGGTACTGACAAACATCGAATTGCCACTTTAGACAGTTTTGGATAGCGTTCCATCTTCGATTTCCAAAACTGAATTAATTGTCTACTTTTAACGTGTAGTTCATTAACTGTCGCTTTGTAAGCATTAAATTCGTTCTTCAACTCTTCTTCATCCTCAAACATGGGGATAGAGTTAAAAATAAAAGAACTATCATCTTCTTGGAAAACATCTAAGTATTTGAATTGACTAGGATCAAAAGCTCTGCATGCTTTAAAAAAGCTTGATGCTGGTTGACGAAATCTGTGTGTTGTAATATTGCCTTCAAAAAAGTATGCCTGAATTTTTTTCTGGCATGATTTTAAAGCTTTTTTAGATTTCAAGTGCTGGCAGGTTATAGATTTGCTTTTTAAATCTTCAGCAAGATCAGACATTTCATTAAAAATAGCATGCGAACTTATTCTTTGTTTTTCATATAAATTTAATAGATTCAAAATTAAAGATGCATATTTTTCAATCTTTCTTAAATCTTCACTCAATTCTGCGTTACAACATTCTTCGGAAATCGTGCTGATCAAAGAACTACTGCTATTTTGTTGCTCTTTATCGAAGTACTCTGCATATTCAGCTCAGTAATTTACGTGAAACAAAGCTGCCTTAAACCAGCTATTCCATCTGGTTTGTACAGGAACCGGTGGTAGAGCGGCGTTTTTGCCCTTTTCAACTAAAAAGGCTCGAAATCGACCCTTACGTGAAGGACATGCTGTGAATGCACGCTTTAAATGCACAATAAAAGAATTCACTTTTTCAAATTGATTTTGCCATATTTCTCCTAGGAGATTTAAAAGATGTGCATTGCAAGTCACATGAACATCATTCAAGAAAACTGCTTTCAAACTTTTTTCCTATGCTTTGTTCATGTAAGAGGCATTGTCAGTGACGAAAGATGAAATGGTATTAAAACGAAGCTTGTACTTCTGACAACACTGGATAACTGCTTCGCTAACAGTTTTAAAATTTACACTTTCCAGTGGTATGCTTTCTAAGAAAAAAGCAGATAAAGAAATGTCAGAACTATCATCTTGTATGTCCACAGATGGAACTGCTAACAAGTTTAATACATATCTGTCTTCAGAGTCTGTAGTTTCTTCCGCCACAATACTTACACCAGCTGCAGAGGCTAAAATATCGGCAACTTAATTTTTATGAAATTCGTGAATCTTTGGCAGGTAGTGGTTTCGTAAGTGGCTAGAGCTTGGAATGACACCAATATCTTTAAGGGAATTTTCCAGGTAACCCTTCAGTGCAGGATTATCTAGCTTGTTCAGGGGAATGTTTGCAGCTGCAAATACACCTACCAACTTTGAAAGTTGAACACCATGGTGTTGGTCTTGAAGGGTTTTTTTTCCAAACAACTTTTCAATACCTGTTTGAGTTACACTGGGTTCACTGGTTTTCTTTTTTAGATGTAGTTTACTTTTTAAATGTATTTCACAGCTATCTTTCCTCGAAAAATCTACTGGAACATTGCAATTGGCACAAAACAAAAGATTCTTTCTTACTTCAAAAGTTCCTTTTTTATATTGCTTACAACGCTCGAGAGCAGTTATCTTGCTCGTATGGCTCATTTTACCATCTAAGAAGAACTGAAAACTTTCCTTAATCTCACATGAAAATGAAATGAGATATTTTGAGTAGACTTTGCAGTATTTTTGAAGGAATGAAAGTTACAATACACTTTCCTGTTATCCATCAAAAGATTAAAAGAGCCGCTCTTGAGTATTCTATTGTTAACAAGCATTTCCACATGCCTTTCTGTACCTATTGAAATAATCAGTGTAAATATATGTACCTTCTCACTACTAGAAATTTCCTGTGAAAGAGTCAATTTTTCTTCTACTTTTGTTTTCCTTTATCTTTTATATTCTAGTTGACTGTTAGGAAAGGGAGGCATTGGTGTCAATCAGTCAACAAAAAGATAAGAAAACCACCCTTTTTGTGACCACCAGTCTTCAATCAACTTTTCAGTCCTACTAATTCCAGCAATGAAATTCAATCCCCCAAATAATTTGCATACCACCCCTAGTACTGTACCTAAATTTCTTATTGCCACACTCACTTCATTGTAACCATCATATATTAGGACTTATCACTCTTAGTATAAACTAATTTGTGACTTCCGCTTCTGCGTTTTCGCTCGCCACTCTACTCATCTCTACATCGACACCATTACAGGCGACCACGGGCACTACCACAGACGAAAAAGTCAATTGTCCGCTTCGCGGACAGGCACTTTGTATACTACTCCAGTTCAAGTTCAAGTTGAGAGGACTGTCCCTCTGGTCAATGGAGGGGGAGATAAGAATTGATAGATTTATGAAGAATTAGAATGTAGAAAATCTTATCTTTCGGTTTGTTCATGGTATTCAATTTCAATACAAAAGCGAGGAGCTTGTATAGAGCCTAACCCAATTCTAATGTCATTTTGCTAGATACTTTTGTGAATGCTTTGAAAAAATAAAATCAATTTTTAAACTTCAGAAAAATAATACACAAATATATTTTTATTGATAAGATAAAACAGAAAAAAATAACTTCAAATTGTGAATAATTTTCATTTAAATCGCGCGAATTGAATAACTTTCATTCAAATCGCGCAATTTTAAAAAATTCGCGAATTTTTGAAAAAAACTTGAAATTTCGCGGAAACGGTCGCGAAAATTCGCGCCGCGACAAACTTGCAACCCTAGGCATGACTGGACTTGAAATGTTATTTCAAGTGAAGAAACGCAATGTCTTGCCCTTCTTCAGAGCTTCTGTTAAATCTCTTGAACAATGGAAAACAAGAAAATAAAAGAACGTTTAAAACAATTAAAAATATTTATATGTACCCAAGTACAGTAAACATGTACCAAACATTTGTAACAAAAAGCTCAATGTAACATTGCTACTGATAAAAATATTGATAAACTACTTTTTAATCTCCTCAAGCTAAATGTATGTTAACCAAATTGTGCAGTGAAACAAGTGCCCAACTTGAAACCAATAGGTTGATAATGATGATTCTATTGCAAGAGATGTTACATTTAGGAGATTTTGTTACATGATTTACAAATCTGAAAGGAAATATCTTAAATTTTTTTTAAAACTGTTCCATGAAAACTGATTCTTAATTTACTTCAAGTATATATATTTTTAAATAAACACATATATTAACTAAGATCTCAGATTCTGATACTAATCTAGTAAAAATTTCCTTTCATATTAAATTCAGAAATAATTCCCTACTTAGTAATATTGAAGCACAAATTTAAGGTCAAGTGACAAAAACAATTTAATAAACGAAAAAAATTGTGGTAACTCAAGTAACATAAAATAAAGTTACATTTGTTACAAAATTTTATTTCGAATAACTTCAGAAAAATTGTATAGATCATACCATATATAGATACACCATAGTACAAATTCAGGTATGAAGTACAGTCTTTTGGATACTTTTGATTTTAAGGAAATATTTCGAACTTTTTTTATCAAAAATATTTAAATTGACCCTTTGTGTAACAATATTGCTTATTTATTACTGAGCATTTGCAATTTTGAGTAGGATGTTACTGCTCGAAGCTTCGACATCCCGGAAACTACTCCCTTTCTTTACTTCTCCCCTCTATATTCTTTGGTTTAGGCTATGTTGGAGCAATGATCAGCTCAAAGAGAAGTAGCAGCTTTGACTAGAGATGAGTCAAAAGTAACGGATCAGTGACTATTCGCAGTGGTTGGTCCAGTTACTGTGACAACCTGCTCCAACCAAAATGCTGTCACAGGGAAAAAATAACTGCTATAGTCACTGTAACAAATTTCTTTGCTACTGTCACTGCGACAAATTTCACTGCTACTGTCATTGTGACAAATATCACAGCTACTTTCACTCTGAAATTTCACTGTGATAAACCTCATTGCTACTGTCGCTGCTCCAAAAATCACAATGAAAATGTTGTTTTTCACAGTTTGATTTCCTTTGACTGCCAGTCGCTTCTCCATACTTACTGCTTTCCTAGCAAAGCTTTGACATCCCAGAGACTTCTCCCTTACTGTACTTCTTCTCCCCTCTATATTCTTCGGTTTAGGCTATGTTGATGCAATGATCAGTTCAAAGAAAAGTAGCAGCTTTGACTAGAGATATGTCAAAAGTAACGGAGCAGTGAATGGCCCAGTCACTGTCACAATTGCTCAAGCCAAAAAGTTTTCACAAGGAAAAAATTTCTGCTACTGTCACTGTGACAAATTTCATTGCTACTGTCATTGTGACATATATCACAGCTACTTTCACTTTAAATTTCACTGTGATAAACTTCACTGCTACTGTCGCTGCTCCAAAAATCACAGTGAAAATGTTGCTTTTCACGGTTTGACTTCCATTGACTGCCAGTCGTTGCTCCATACCTTGCCACTGGAAGCATTTTCCTTGCTCTGCTGTGATAAATGCTGCTCTTATTTTTTGATTGAATATCATAACGGCTAATGGCGTCCATTTACTGTTTGAGTGTGAACGTACCGCTTGAATCTCTGTTTTGATTATTTTAATAATTTGTTAGGTTTTCCATAATTTGTGTTCCGATGAAATTGTTATATAATGAAGAATCTTTCAAATAATATTTTTACAATATTTTTTCTCGCATATATTTAAATATAGTTAAATTTTTATTTATCATAAAAATTTAAAGCAAAATATATTTTTTATTGATTTTTTCTTTAAATGAGACTAGATGTTTTATTATAAATATAAACTATACAGTATATATAAAAATAAAAAAAAAGAAATCAGACTAAAATAAAAACAGATATATTAAGAAATCAGAAAACATGAACACATCAACAATAATTTACGTATGAAAAGTTTACGCAATATGCTCATATATTTTAAGGTTTTCTTTACTTATAATGTTAACTATAATTTGTCGTGCTTGAAAGAAAGTGTGCAGTGGTTATGAAGCTATCCTTGCACTCGGGAGTTCACTGGTACGAGTCATGCAGGTCACTTGTCTACAGTCGATTTTTTGCTTATAAATTTATTTCTATTAAAATTTTGCTTGGGTCTCAACATGTTGAAGCAAAATTTTGATAGAAATAAATTTTGCGTTGCTTTACTGCTATAAAAGCCTCAAATTTTAAAATCATTATTGAAGAAATAATACTGAGAATAAAATATTCGATAATCAAAATATTTTTTTGATGTTTTAAAATAACTAAAATAAATAGTTTTTTAAAAAATAAATTCCATTTTCAAGTTCCATATTATATTTAATATCAAATTAATATCTGATTAGATTTATTTCTTATACACCTTTTGAAACATAAAGTAATTTCGTTTTAAAACAATACTTTTTTTTGTTTTTAATTTCCATCCTCTCCTGTTTTGAGGATAGAAAGTTTAGGAATGAAATTAAAAATACAGTAAAGTGAAAAGTCTAAAATATGAATTCAGAGAAATTCTTAGAGCTCACAGAATGTCATAATGGCATTATGTCATAATATCAATGAACTTTAGTACATTCGCCGATAATACTATAGAGTTCAATCTGTGCATCTTCTTGATTACTCATAGATTTTTAATCACACATCTATGAGTGCCTAACAAAAATATTGATTAATTGTAAACTACTGAAATAAGCTAGAATTATAATAGCATAAAACAGTTAAATTTTTTATATGCATTAATAAAATTAAAACAAAGTTTTTGTTTTTTCTCCTCTGAACAACAAAATTAGGAGAATTTTTTTTTTTCCTTAGTGGCCCCATCTGTTGGCTCCTACTATACTGAAGGTCCCCATGATTTATACCTAGGTGTACAAAAGTAATGCTCACCAGACCATAATAAAATAAATGCATAATTATGAAAACATCGAAATTTCTCCAACAAAATTTAAATAAACTTATGTTTTCATACCAAGCCTTCTTTTCTTTTATAAAAGGAAAAAAATATTCATAAAATATAGAAAAGCTAAGAAGAATTTCAATACGGTGATATTTATTTGTCTGACAAAATAGCTAAAAATGTACTTATGATTAAGCTTGCACTTTACTGTACATTTAATTAAGAAATCAATATTCTTTAAAACAATACATCGTATTAATGTCATCATTCATCGCTTTTGATACCAATAATGACTACTAAAATTAAGAGATAATATTTTTACTGTAACAACATTACGAAAACATAAGTAGCTCGAAGAATTAAAAGTTATAATTTATTATTTTATCTGAGATAAAATCTTTTCTTGCGTTATTTTAACATATTACAAGAATAGAAAAAGGTTTCATACTCGTTATTAAAAACCATACTACTATATACATACATATACATGGGTTTTTAAAAATCATTACTTAACATAAAAAGGACTACTAAGTATAACGATTGATTATTTTGATTTATCACATAAAATATTGATGATATCCATAACCTTGCTGAAAACTAATTATATCGTGTACTTTTAAAATGCATAATCAATAACTTTATATCAAATTTAATTAATTACAACGATTAAGCTAATTGATGGATGGGTTTTTAAAAATCATTACTTAACATAAAAAGGACTACTAAGTATAACGATTGATTATTTTGATTGATCACATAAAATATTGATGATATCCATAACTTTGCTGAAAACTAATTATATCGTGTACTTATAAAATGCATAATCAGTAACTTTATATCAAATTTAATTAATTACAACGATTAAGCTAATTGATTGATGGAAAATATCGATTAACCTTATATTGAAATAAACACAGTAGCCGAAGTCACAGAATACTAGCACTTTTTACCCTATTAAAATTAAAAATCTCAATTAAATTTTTTCCTTACCTTCCGCGCATAGTAAGTTGCACAGAAAGCTTTATTTATACTATACGGTTATAAAGCAATAAATAGTTTTTATAAATAAATATAAATGAAATTTGTAATAGTTTAATACTGGTAGTTATTTATCGATAGTGTAATATTATATTTGCGTGAGTGTTATTTCAAGGAAAATCTATAACTATCCTATTTTTGAGAGACTATTGTCTGTTTAGTTTATTCGATGAGAATAAAAGGAAAACAATAGCCTTTAGTGATGGTATAGAACTCACTACGATTGCCAAGTTAGAGAATTTCCTGGTATCTTTTTCCTTGGAAATGCCTGTAAAGGAGAGAATTCTAAAAATGTTAAGGATTTTCAAAAATATGATAACAATTTATCTATGTAGACTTCATCATAATTTTGAAAATTAAAATTTATTCACGTTGCTCTCTGTTTAACTTACGGTGGTGATTACCATACGTAAAATCTCCGTACTGCGTTTTAAGGAGAAAGTAGGGGTTACTATCTAACGTAAGTTCAGTGACTTAAGTTTCAAGGAAATGGAGACCGAGTGTATATAAAATGAATATCTACTATCAAAAGGATACTATGAAATATCGCAACTGTATTATAGCTGCGGCAATCAGAGTGAGTCCTACGAAATTTCTCTTAGAAATTGATCAGGGTATCAACCAACATAAACTCATCGAAGTCTTAATGAGCGCAGAATATAAGGCTGAGAGCAAGGTGCTTTTGCTTTCCTCAGTGAAATAGATATCCCACAATTACAAATTGATAATTTGTAAGCTACAAATCGTTTGCGGTCGCCCCCTTTTACATGGTGGACGCTAGAGGAAGGGGGTCTTGCCCTTTTGTGGAACTAAATCCCTTTATAGTCTCGCAGCTCACAACCTTCAGAGCTGTTACCAGAAGACGCTGTCCTACCCTCTGCGTTTAGTTTCCCCGCTACACTGAAATTGAAACAAAATGTAAAATCCTTAAAAACTTGTTTATTTTACATTTAAAAAAATAATTAACGATTTTGATTACTAACTATATTCACCAATGCAACAATAGAGCATAGCGAATACTCCTGAATTGAAGACTAGTTGACAAAAGACAATCGGACAACTTTTTCGGATTTTCCCGAAGATTTTATTTTCATATTTAAAGTGGTAGTAATTATATACTGTTTCTTATCATGGTTGTCAATTTTCCAAAGACATTATTCCAAGTGTCCTCGGGCCAGTGGCGTAGCGAGCTTAACTCGCGCCCGGGGCACAATATCCTTTTAGCGCCCCCCATTCGAAAACCATGCAATATTATATGTAAAATATACTAGCAATTTAATAAATAAATAAAGTAAAATAAATAAAGTCATAGATTCAAGCTAGGCTTTAAATTTGAGTCAAAAAATGTAGTTGAGAGAACAAGACTAGATTTTAAAATGTAGAATTAGTTCAAAAGATACCTATTATTTATTTTACATATTTATAAAGAAATATTTTAAAAACACGCAGTTTTAAAACAATAAAAAAGTAAATATTTATTATCTCTAAGGAGATACATAT
>NC_092212.1:9451477-9460287 GCF_043381705.1 Parasteatoda tepidariorum
AATTCAATGCATAAATAAACGCGAAATATAAAAAAATTCAATGCATTCAATACAAACACTTAAACGTTTTTTAGACGTTTAGGTAGCTCCCAGTAGAAAAATATCAATTCAACAGCGGCCTTTTAAAGCATTCTCACTTCAATTAATTAATTAATTCCTAATTGAGTTTAAATTAAATATTGTCATGTTTTTAGTGCATGAATCTGAATTGAACAACCTGATAATGTACAGTTATGAAATTTTTATCTGGTTGCTCACTACGTGCTCTTGCGCGCCGAATCCAATCAATTAAAAATGAAAACTGTTGCCAGCGCGAGAAAAGAAATATCATCGGTTTTATTGATACATACCTACATACGTACGTATTAGCGTTTTATATAATATAGATCATGTTTGCTAGTTTGTCAAAATCTGTCATTAAAATTTACTTTTGCAAATGTGTCACTTGCCTTTGTTCGCTTACCGAAAAAAGGATTTCAGTAGAAAATTGTCGCTACTTTTCTCTTCATCTGATTAATCTCATTAGATGTAAATTTTTTATAGGAGGTACCTGGATATTCAGAATAGAATTGGGTTGTGTTTAAAACTGGATAAAAAATAACTTATATTTTAGAAATAAAGTAAATTTTAAAACTTTTCAAGTATTATTCCGTGTGCGTGTGAGAAGGAGAAAAAAACGCTAAAACAATTTTTAAATCCGTGATATTTAATTGCAGTTATCGTTTCTACTGATATTGTAATAGTAAGAAGTGTGCTGATGGCTACTTAAAATTTCCTAGTCCTAGTGTTTTGATTTTATTGGGCACCTGGGCCGCGAAGCGGCCCCTATCCCATTCATCTGGAATTTTATAACAGTTTTGGTTGAGCAATGATGTGAGCAGGCAATGGAGTTGCTTTTATGAATGTTTCAAGCTCTTTGCTTGAATAACTAAAAAGGAATCAAAAATAAATTGAGCAGCTTGCTCTAAACTGTGTTTGTTTGATTTTGGAGTTGTTCAGAATTGTATCAGCATGAGTAAACGTTATTTTCAGAAAAGTTGATGCTTAAAATTCACTGATGCTTAAGATTCACTGAAGTGGTAACGAAGGAGTAGTCAATTTAGTTATTATTGAAGCTATAGTTATTTCAAATTGGCAAAAAGTATTTCAAAAATTATAGTTAAAACTTTTATATATTTCTTTGAATTATTTATTTGGATTTTTTTATTTGTAGTGGCTGTCAAATACATCGTAAATCAATTTCGTTAAACCAAGGTAAAAAGAAAGTAAGGATTTCGCTCTCATTTTAAATGTAAAGGTGATCACTTCTAGAAAATAATTAAATTCTGCTGTCCCACTATTATGGTATTTTAAGTTTTATGGTATTAAGGCTATTATGGTATTAAGATTTTTATTCCCACTTTAATTTTATTCCAAGACGCTTTAAAGGTTTACTGGTTTTAAAATTTCGAAATATCGATTATTTTTTATTGCATATTTCGATACCATATAGTATGCAGTATATGTCAGCAAAACTATTTTGCCTGGATACTATTCGATATAGAAGAAAAATGTGATCATCGGACCTACCGTTCCACGGAGCTGTAGGCTCAAAGGCCGAACAAGAGACAACCAGGCCTACATTCAAAGGTCTACATTTTCATTCGCTATTTGGACATTTTCTAAAAAACACATCCATTCTGGCAATAATGTGGTCGATATTGCCTATTAATTGGCGATGACCTCTAGACCAGAAAGCCAACTTAATAAGATTATAACTAAATATTCTATTTAACCTATTTTTGAAAATTCATTATAATGCGAACAAAATATCAGTCAGCAGTGATGCAAAAAGCTGCGCTTTTAACAAATTATTGTTTAGAATGGTAAACAATCAGAAACATTTTAAAAGGTTATTCATAACAGATTTTGTATCAAGATCACTTGTGAATCATTTGCATTTAATCTTGACGAAAATAACTTAAAATCAAATTTACTGAATGATAAATATTAATACCTAAACTTTGCTACTACTAGAAGAAAAATTCTTGCAAAACGTATAAAGCTGGCTTCCGTGTATAAATAGCACGATTTTTTTACTTTAATTTTCTTTGACCGATACAGCGTCAAGAAATCCATTTGATCAATAGCAAAAGCACACAGACAATCTTTTTTGCTTAACAAAAGATGATTCTGTGAAAAAGATTTCTGTTTTTTCCGTTTTCTAAAATGAGTGTGCAACGCTGCATCAGCGAAAACGAAACAAAGAAAATATACGAAAATCCTAACATAATGAATCAATGGATGGTGTTTTCTACACTAGGGAACGCTGCAAGCTCGGTACCGCCTAAATTTCCGGGTTACTGTTTCCGTTGTATTTTAAAGCCATTTGGCATCATTGTGTTTTGAGATTCTTGCGAACAATGTATTTGATTACTTATTACTTGTGTTTACAATGCTAACAATNCAAGTTTAATTTATTTATCTTAAAAAGTATTAACACTAACGTAAGATGGTGCACAGCTTGCAACAAGAACAAACAGTAATAAACTTTTGGAAATAGGCAAAATCAAGACTGCCAAAAAAGCGAGTAATTCAAAATCTAGCAACCATGTCACCTTTTTTAATAATAAATAACAAAATAACTAAAGCAAATTCTCACTCCAAACTCCCCGGAATTACATAATAATATTAATATCTTATGAAATACGGCAGATTTGAGCTCAGAAATTATCTAATTTATTTCTTTTATTGAAAACAAAATTATCCGTTTGAAAACATCGCCTATCAGAATAACATGTAGTAAGCAGCTGCAAACTTTTTACCGGAAATAGAGTAGGTGCCGAGCTCGAGATTGTTATTGTTTACATTTCTACTGAAAACACCATCCATACACAAGAAAACGAAGAAAAATATAAAAATTTTCCTCGGCGGCTAGAGCCAAAACCTGTCCTGAACAATGACCCTCCTGAACAATGACCATTGAGATAGTTATACCTCGTTGCCATAGTCACCGTCAAAGGTCCAGACCAATGGCTAGGGGAGTTCTTACTTCAGATAAACTATACATCTGAGATGTTCTGACTCGAATGTCATGGACAGGTAGTCCTTTCTATATCACTTGGTATATCTGGACTCTGTAAATTATTATAGAATCTAGGAAATTTTTAAGAAACATAATTCGAAGAAATTATAGTTTGTTAAGGGTTTCTTTGCAATTGTTCGTGTTAAATTTCATCTTTCAACGTAAAGCAATGGAATTAATTCTATCGAAAAATAAATCCATGACATCGAATTAAATTATGTATTTAAATTTCATGTTATTTTAATAAAAACAGGTAACAATAAAGATATAAGTATTAAACACGCAATATTGCACGTACCTTTATGTTAAAATACTTTTATCGAATTTCATTTCATTTTAAAATGTATATGTTAATGAAGTATGGAATTTTAAACAGAACCTTATTTTATTCATCTAACTTCCTGTCTCGCAAACATTTTAACCAATTTTTAAAAAAGACGAACGTCTCTACTCATTTTTATAAAAGAAGAAAAAAAAAGGGGGAGGCGTTTGTCTGAAGTCCTCTGAATATACTCCACTGTCCTAGAGATCAAGGAGTTTCTCTTCTAGAATACTGCATTATTATTACATATAGGAAATTTTTAAATTAAAAATAATTTGAAAGAATACAAAAGTGCAAGTCATATTTCTATATGACCGGCATTTTGTACATCCCGATTGTATTATTATTATATTTTGGAAATTTTTAAAATAAAAAATAATTTGAAGGAACCCAAAAGTGCAAGTCATATTTCTATATGACCGGCATTTTGTACATCCCGATTGTATTATTGTGTTTCGGAACTTTTCAAATAAAAATAATCGGAAAGAAATTTTAAGTTTCTAATGGTACAGTTTTTTAAGACTTTCGTCTTCTATGAAAAAAATTTGTTAAATCTATCGAAGAAAAAGCTATAACATTGAACACTACTTTATTTTAATAGAAACAGGTAAGTATAAACAATAAAAATATGAGTATCTAGTAGTTAAAATAATATCGCACCTAATTCTATATAAAAATAATTATACAGAATTTTATTTCATTCTAAAGCTCACTATTGTTAGCAAAGGTAGGTAGAATAAAAGTTGTTAGCAGGTAAGAGAAATATAAAAAACAAAAAAATTCAATATTATCTATTATAAAATTGTATTTTAATAAGATGATCTATAGTAAAACGCTATAAACATTTGTGTTTTAATTTCAGCGTGTACCAACCAGAGATTTAAAAAAAAAAGAAGAAAAAAACAAAACTATTTTAAGATAAAACAAAAAAATTTGATAAGATTAATTTAAAAATATAATGAGAAAATTTAAATTTTTGAGATATTCAAACTTTTTTTCATTAATTGCCAAATACAATTAACGAAATTAAGCAAAAGATATATGAAAATTTTCCACGTATGCGTAGTATAAAAGAACTACTTTAATTATTCCACTTTCGCAGTTTTGAACAGAAGCTTTATAATTATATGAACAAAAGCTTTATAATTGACTTTATATTGCGATAAAAATTTTGTTTAATTTTATTGAATATTTTTAAAGTTACAGTAAAAAAAAAAAAGAAACGTTACATTGAAAAATTAGTTTTTATAAAAATGTTCATATTTCTATATTAAAGCAGCCTTGAGAATTCTATATTTAAACAGGCTATGTGAGAATTGAACCAAATTTGTACCATCAACATAAGGAACTTTGTGTTTTGTTTTTTCGCAATTCAACACAAATAATTAATCAATATATTCAGGTGAATTTTCCGGTTAGGCATAACCATGGGTTTTTAATAATTTCCGGCTTTATGATTATTTTTTTACTTAACTTAATATACTAATTTACCAATATTATACGAAATTTTCCATTCCATTTTTAAATTTCCCATTATCTGAATCCTAATATGCGAACTCAAAAACTGTAATTTCCGTTTTGAAGTCAATAATTCTATATTAGAGCAACGTACAATTGTTATTCAATAGTATTATAACACAATAATCTACATTGTTATTCTATTCTAACGAAACTTATGTAAATTTTTCTTCAATTGTATTGTATAACTATTGTATGCAGTGTTATTAAGTTTAAATGCCCAATAATGATACTGATATTTATTCCATTGTTTAGTACACATTGTTATTTAGTTACATTGTACAAACAAAAGTATACATTACTCAAATGTATCTTAACTAACAGTATACATTGATTTTTAAATGTTTTGTGTAACAATTGTATTCATTATTGTAAAAGAAACATAAAATTGTTAAAAATGAAGCTTATCCTTCTTTCACATTAAGGTTTACAGTTAAAATATTTTATACATTGTTAACCGATTGTAATGTGCAATATTTGTTCATTTCTTATTTGATTGTACTGTATAACTTTTCTATGCAGTGTTAATAAGTTTAATTATGTTACAATGGTATTGATATTTATTTATTTGCTTTATACACTTTGTAATTTAATTGGATTGTGCAAAGAAATGTATACCTAGTTCAAATGTGTCTTAACCAACTGTAACATTGATTTTTAAATGTTTTGTGTAACAATTGTATTCATTATTGTAAAAGAAATATAAGATTGTTAAAAATATAGCTTATCCTTCTTTCACATTAAGGTTTACTGTTGAAATATTTTATACATTGTTAACCGATTGTAATGTACAATATTTGTTCATTTCTTATTTGATTGTACTGTATAACTATTCTATGCAGTGTTAATAAGTTTAATTACGTAACAATGGTATTGATATTTATTCATTTGCTTTGTACACTATGTAATTTAATTGGATTGTACAAAGAAATGTATACATTATTCAAATGTATCTTAACCAACTGTAACATTGATTTTTAAATGTTTTGGGCCACAATTGTATTCGATATTGTAAAAGAAGCATGAAAATTGTTAAAAAAGTGGCCTTCTTATACATTAAAGTTTACAGTTAAATAATTTTATACATTATTAACCTGTTGTACAATAATTGTTAATTTTTTATTTGATTGTATTGTGCAACACTTGTATACATTCTCGCACAGTTGCATGCATTTTTATCCAAAAAATTTAATGCGTCAAATTGTGTGGCATTAAAATCTTCTATTAAATAATTATCCAATTTTTTTTTCAATAAAAAGAGGATCACTCTTAGAAGACAACCGATTGATTCGTAAATGTCACCTAGAATCACATTTTTACGAAAGACATAAATCAAACAATATGAAACGGTTCATAATAAATAAAATAAAATAAAATGGCCATTTAACGGCCTCTATCCTATTTTCGGACAATGGCTTTAATAAAAACCTTTTTTTATGACGATACAATGGAGATTCAGCGGAAAAATATATATTGACCACCATGCATTCAGTCGCTCAACTCTTAACTGGTAGGGAGAGAAATTTATATTAGGAAGGGAAATGGCCAATAATTTTGTTCTTTTGGTTTATTATTTTGCTGTTGTGCATTGGGTCTTTGCTGGACGAATCGAATACCAAGACTGTGAAGGTAATTGATTCATGTTATGTTTTGGTATGATCTCGAATCATCGATAATAATGTCTTAACTTTTGTAAATATATTAACAGAAATAAAAGCTAAAAACTTTGTCTTTGAAAATTGAAATTTTTTAATTTTTATTTAAAACAATACAATTGTTTACTATTTTTCAGTATTTAATTGATTTTTTTTAATCGTAATTAGGAGGCAAGACGAGATTAAAATCGTTTTCAGCGTGCTTAACTTCTCATGTAACTAAAACTTAGAATGTTCTTTATGATTATTTTCTTTCGTGTTTTTTTAATTTTAAATGATGTACAGTGAGCATACAAAACAATATATAATAATTGAATAACTTTTGAGCTAGTGTGTGAACTTTACGTACTAAGAATCAGTCTTAATGATTTGAAGGATGACCTCAAATATGCTAATTAATTAGTGAAGATGATATTTTAAGTTCCGAAATAACACTGGTGTAATTTCAAGTTCCTAACTTTTATAGTTATTATGCATCAAAACAAAAGATAACGCAAAAAAGAAGAAAAAAATATATATATATATAGCACAATAAAAACAAAGAGAAAAAATGAAGAAAATTAATAAGTTTTATTAACTGCGCATAAGCTGCAAATATATAGAACGCATAAAATAAGTTAAAATACTGAGAAAATATGGAAAAAATAATGACAAGAAAAGAAAATTATTAAAAATATTTTTCAAAATTATTTTTAAAAAAAAATATAATTTTTGATATCTTAAAAAAAAAAAAAAAAAAAAACCGAATANAGTGAGACTTTGTCACAAAAAAAAAAAAAAAAAAAAAAATTAAATCCGGTAAACGAAACAAAGAAAAGATCTCTTCATCAGCCCACATCCTTTTTGCGGATATGATCGTGGAATGAAAATTTAGGATTTTTAAAATTAGGAAAATTTAGGAGTTAAAGCGAACAACTAATGAAAAATAAAAATTTATAAGT
Source organism: Parasteatoda tepidariorum (assembly GCF_043381705.1). NCBI lineage: Eukaryota > Metazoa > Arthropoda > Arachnida > Araneae > Theridiidae > Parasteatoda > Parasteatoda tepidariorum. The sequence goes on from NC_092212.1 coordinate 9,458,978, forward strand.
TGAGTTAGTTTTATGAATTTAGTAAATTAAGTGAGCATACTGCTTTATATCTTAGCTTTTATGACGCAGTGATATCATTCCTCAACAAAAAAAATTTATCAGATTCGTTTTGTTTTTTTGCTTGTTTTTCCTTTTCTTAACTTATATTGGTTTCATAGATCTTAAGAATTTACATTTGAATAAAAGACTTCAAACTGTAAAAAAAAATTCTGTGCATTTTTTATTTAATAAGCAGCATTGAAATGAATTTAGAAATCAAATTATAAAGTATATAAAATGATACGTAAGTTCATCAAAATTAAGGAAACATTTATATACAAACTTTATGTAAACAATCTGTCTTTTGGAAACAAATGTCTTTGAATGAAGATTTTGCGTGGCAAAATTCTTAGTATAATTTACAGAGCAATGACATTTTTTGTTTGTCTTTGAATGAAGCGCGATATTTTAACAATCACGTTATGTTAATAATATAAGTGATAATATTTAGTTCTAAAATTAATTGCGATGCTATTTTTAAATTAAAATAAGAACCCAAGTAGCACCTAATTTTAGATAACATTATCTTGCACAACTTTCTGATAAGTAAAAAGATACAAAACGTCGCTGTTTTCTCTGCATCATATAGCATTAGTTTCTGTACAAACTAATATTATCTAGAGTCCGCCTTAACATTATTTTACAATGGTTTTGAATCTATATAATATTAGATTTTGTACTTTTAAAATTCTCTTGCGTTGCATTTAATTTTTGGAGTAAGCAAGGGGGAGAGTAGATTTGTATGGTAGTCGACTAATTCGGCGATATAATTTTATTTAATTTCCTGAATTGTTGTGAAACAGTAAAACATGGAACAATAGTTTTATAATGTCATTCCAAGCTAAACTGCTGTTTGTAGAAAATGCAACACCATGAAAGAATCATCAGAATCAAATGAAATTTAATGCAGAAACGACTTGTACTGATACAAATAAATGATGAAATTTTCAAAACAAAAGAAACAAATTAAGCGTCCGAAATCAGTATTTGGTGCAGCCACCACGCGCTGCAATAAGTGCTGCTATACGACGTGGCATGGAGTCAAACAGATGTTGAATATCTGCTTGAGGAAGAGAATTCCATATCGCTTGTATGCGCAACCAAAGTTCGTCTTTGGAAACTGCAGGACGCGGATCACGAGTGAGACGCCGACCAACCATATCCCACACGTGCTCAATAGGCGACATATCCGGCGAATAAGCAGGCCAAGGAAGAAGTTGCATGCGTTGTGCTGAACAGAAGTCTCTAACAGTCCGCGCAACATGTGGGCG
>NC_092212.1:9461755-9503728 GCF_043381705.1 Parasteatoda tepidariorum
AGAAGCTATGTTTAATGTCAAAATCAAAATCTTGGCTGATTTCAATGTGCTGTTGGATGTTGTCCGCCATTGCTTCTGTGGTTAACGTCACGTTGTAATCCAAATGCAGTTGAGTTGGACGTCAATTGTAGTTCAAGATGAGCGTTCGATGACGTATACTATCAAACTCACAAATGGACCAATCAAAGGTTAGCACTGATTTCCAGCTGACGGCGTCCTGTCCTAAGAAACCAGGCCTTAACGCGTTGCTGAAAATTTTATTTATTTATTAATTTTTATTACAATTTCTTACAGGGATTACAAATAGCTCGAGCAATGTTACCCTAGAAATGTCTGATTGTCCTAGTGGTAGCAACTGTACTTTGGTGAAAGGTTACACATATTACATGACCACAAAATTTAGTAAGTATATCCCTTTACCTGGAGTTGAAAACGTTTTTATTAATCCCGAAAACACCTGGGAAGCATTTTTTTTCTAATGTTCGAGTATTGTAAAGCCTTATATGTTCTTAATATAAACTTATACAATCTTATACGTTCTTTATAAACTGGCGCATTCAAACAAACAAAAATAAATAAATAAAAAAAAAATTTGTTTTAAGGGAAATCAGTATAACCTTCAAAGCAAAAATTATTTAAGATTTGAAATTCCCATACGCGAAGTAGGTAAGATCAAATACTGGCTTAAATGCAACAAAGAAATAATTTAAATAACTCATTCTTTGATTACTGCATCAATTTTATTTTATTTTATAACCGTCGTTGAACAGCCGACCCAATTTCATGGGTTTACGACTACTAATGTTCAACTCCGTTGCCTTGTAATTTTGAACCCAATCCAGAAGACAAGGGAAATACTGGTTCGAGTATTAGGAGAAATTTGCCTTCGTGGAGGACTTTTTGATGTAGCTAACACGCATCTGCGTTACATGGAGAGGAAGACCACGAGAACCTCCCACGGCTAGCCTAACGGCAAGGGGACTCTAACCCATGATCCGTCTACCACTGAGGATATTTCACGTCATCACTGTGGGTGGTGTAAGCCGGATGCGGAAATCGTAACGACTGGGATTCGAACCCGGTTCGCCGCATTGGAAGGCGAACGCTCCATCCCCTGAGCCTTCGCGGCTCTACTACATCGATTCAATTTAAAAAAAACACTTCGGCTTAGTGAGGAACAGCCGATATGAATTGAAATAATGAAGTACCGACTCGGCTCTCGGTGGAATAACTTAAATTGCTTTGCGGATAAGTTGTCAACTTCCAGTTAATTAAAAAAAAAGTTTTACAACTTGTGAAAGAAATGGGTTGGCTGCAGGTGGCATAGAGCAGAACTCATAACCTATAACAACACTTTGCATGCTTTCCCCATTAATGTGTGGATAGTCATAGGAGAAGGAAGTACGTTAGTTAATTACTTAATTTTCAAACAGATTAATTTTTTTAAAAATTAGGATTCTTCATGGAACTCAAAACTGTGCTAAACATAGTTCTTAAATAAAGCATAGTGGAAATTTCTAAAGACATTTTTGACAGTTAAATTCAAAAAATATTATGTCGGGGAAAATTTTTTTAGAACATTTCCTTTCAATAAACTGAGTAGAGTAGTCGTGGTAACAAGGCTATAATGTTCAGTGGAGGTTGGATGTTGTGAAGATTTATTTTCATAGTAATATGTATATTTATTTATTTTCTTAACAATATGCATGTTTTTTTTCGAAGTAATATGCATATTTCTTTTCATAGTAAAAAATATGGTTCTTTTCATAGCAATATGAATGTTTCTTCTCATGACAATATGAATTGTTCTTTTAACAGTAATATGGATATTTCTTTTAAAGCTTTACAAGAAAATGTAAAGAACATGCTTGTTCGAGTTTCGGGTGTGATGGGTCGCGTTAGGATGCCATACACGAAGGACAAGCCTGTGTGCTCGGAAGTGACCACAGAGGACGGAGAAAACTGTGACCCACAAATCGGATTTCAAAAAGGAAAGTCATATTCACACGTCTTGAATCTTCCCGTCCGAAACATCTTTCCCGAAGTAAGTGCTCTGAAGTAGTAGATGCTTTTTATAAATTCTTGATTTGGCGAAAACAAGACTTCTTCAAACCTATGAATTAAATTTATCCATTATTACACCCAGCATTAACAACTAAGCAAATATATATATATATATATAATTATATTAACCATGATTTATTTCAATAATTTAGGCAAAACCCAACAGTGAACAAANCAGATATATATATAAACTTTAACCAGGTTCGGAACCTCACGAAATGGCAATCAAGAATTCGAATTTGCAATTTTAACTTCATGATTCGAATAATTTAAAAATTAAAATAAAACTAATAAAATATATTGTTTACCTGTTAACTATTTATCTCTAATTTAGCGGCGTTTTTATTTCTAAATTTTTTATTTTATTCTGTTCACTGAGATATTTGAAACCAAAAATTTTGTCCATCGGCGGTCAGCAATAGGGCGGTATATTTCTTCTACGGGGAGATGGATAAAGGATAATTTGGTAACAATTTTCACCAAGGAAATGTCTAACCTTGCTTGAAGTAGACATTTTTTTTAGAATTCGAACACAAAACAATTATCAATTATTTTTTTTTATAGTTAATTTAAATGCCCAAATATTGAGCTAAAAATTGTTATCTTAGAAGGGAGTTAAAATTTCCTCTGTACCCGGGTCCCGGGAAAAAGGCCATATTTGTATCAGGTACCCAACTTTATTTGATAAGTGAAGTGAAAGTATAATGTTTTTTATTTGATTTCCAAAAGGTAGAATAGTAGAAATCGTATAAATCTCGGTGCGCTGCCACGAAGCGACATTAACCGATTCGTCGGTGGTAACAAATCGATCATGAGGAGGAATGGAGATGGGAGGAAGAGGGAGTGCTCAGCACAAAATAATCGAGAGGGGGTTCGTGTGACATGAACAATCATGAAATGAAGAGTGGCATGGGGTATAATTAAACGACAATATAATAATCAATATAAAATAAATGGTGTAGATAATGATAATATTAAGGAAGGTCTGGGTTAAATATAAAATTTATACGTATTTATAACGCACAATACTCAACGCAAATTTAATAGAAAATAAGATAAAAATAAAATAGATATATACAATAGGAAAATAATTAATGGGAGAAAATTATGGCATGAGCTCTGTTACAGTGGTGACCCAGGATTCCAGGTTGAATAACCACACTAGTTTTAATCATACTGTATATTTTTTGGGGACGACACCAGTAGGATTATTTAACATCTAACTCTTTTGGTTTAACAGGAAGATTTCATTTTCATATTCAAAGTGGTAGTGAAACTCTTGTATTCCATGAAACGTTTTGAATTGTAATGATAATTGAAGCTTTCAGTGTTAAAAAGAAGTATATTACAAATCTGAAGTTTCAAGCAGAAAAAAAAAACGTGAATTCTGGAAAGATTGTTTTAATTGCTTCCAAATTCGATTGTCTTCTTGAGGTAGTCTAGAAAATTACTCGGTATTTGAAATCGGTGATTGATATTCCAAAACCAACAAGAAGCAATATTTTCGTAAAAGTGTTACATAGCCCCTTAAAAAAGATGAATTAATGTTTAACTTAATGTTTAATTCGCAAATGTTTAACTGAATTTGGAACAGTTCGCATCTCCGTACTTTTCACCATGCTTCGTTTCTAATCGATGAAACTTCGGGTCTTGAATCAAATGCTTTAAATGATTACATATTTTCATTTACAAATTAGAGCGTAATTCGAGCAACTGTAAGCCGAAATTAATTATTCTCTAAAGATTAAATAGTATATTTTTTCTGGTTTACAACACATTTTTCTGCATAAAAAATTGTCTCACTTAAACTGATTAGTATAAAAAATCGCAACGGCAAAAAAAATTAAGTAGTTTATAAAATTAAAATTCAGCACTAAAAACTTATTTTTATTTATTATTTAGTTAATTATTACTTTTTAATGCATAACCTAATTTTTTATGAATAATCTTAGAAGTTGTTTTTCTTTAGATATCTATGAGAATTAGAACAGAGTATTTCGACAGTTCCAGATTAACAGACAACAGCATTAAACTTTGCTTTGAAGTTCCCATCAAGATAAAGTAATATTTTATAGTCATTCTTTTCAATTGCTTGTTTTTATTTTCCATGAAATTCCTATCAGTTTAAAGTAATGTTTCAGCAATATTCCTAACTGCTTGTTTTTTTTTCTTCTTCTTTTATTTGCTATAAAGTTCCCATCAGGATAAACTAACATTTTCATCATTCTTTTCAACTGCTTGTTCATTATTTGCCGTGAAATCCCTATCAGGATGAATAAATATTTTAGTCTTTTTTTTTCTTCCTAAAAAGCTTCTTTTTAATTTCTAAGATCTCATCAGGACAAAGTAATATATCAGGATTCTTTTTAAACTGCTTGTTTTTTTATGTGCTATGAAGTTCCTATCAGGATTGATTTTGTCATTCTTTTCAACTGCTTGTTTTTTACTTACTGTGAAGTTCCCATCAGGGTAACTAAATATTTTAGTAGTTTTTTAGCAGTTTGTTTTTAATTTTCTAAGTAGCTCCTATCAGGATAAAGTAATATTTTAGTCATTCTTTTCAACTGCTTTTTTTTATTTGCTTTGAAGATCCTACTAGGATATATAAATATTTTAATTTTTTTTTTCAAGAGCATCTCTTTAATTGCTATGAAGTTCCTGTCAGGACAAAGTAATATTTCAGCATTTTTATTTAAATGCTAGTTTTTAATGTGCTATGAAGTTCCCATCAGGATTAAGTAGTATTTTAGTCATTATTTTCAATTGCTTGTTTTTTATTTGCAATGAAGTTGAGATAAAATAAATATTTTAGCAGCGATTTTCTTTTAAATGCTCGTTTTTATTTCTATGAAGTTCCCATTAGAATTAAGTAATATTTCAGTCATTCTTTAAAATTGCTTGTTCTCCATTTTCAATGAAGTTCATATCAGAATAAAACAACACAAAATTCTTTTCATTCTTTTTTAACTGTTTACTTTTTAAACGTGAGTGAACCATGCAGTCGTTTTAAACGAAAGCTTTATTTGGATATTTATAACCAGTGCTCCATCCCTCCCCCCGCACTTTGCAAAAGAGATGGGTCTAGTATGGATATGGGTGCATAGAATATTTCTGCAATTAGCAATCAAAATTTCTCTGCAAATTTTGGCAGAATGGCGAAACTTTGGCACACTTTTATGCGGGTGCAATTGATTTACAAAACACGTGATAGTTTTTAAAAATTCGATTTTCGTCATTTTAAATTTACATTTGTTAAAATGATGTCGAAAACTGTATACCTTACAGTTTAAACGTTTTTCGACTATTATTTAATAAAATAAAAATAAAAAATATTTCCCAAAAATTATTTTTTTGCATGAAATTATATTTGGATAAAAAAATTTTAGAATTCTGTGCACAAAAATGTTTCAATTCGCTTTAAAAGTTTTTGAGATATGGCGAAATACCCAAAATATAAAATTAGCATCAAGAGTTCTAATCTTCGGACCTCCTGTCCAAACTATTTGGACCATGTTCCCCAGATTTTGACCACGGCCTTTGTTTTAAGGATTAGAAGTCATAATCCATCTAAAAAGGTAAAATATTCGGTGAAAGTACGTTTATTGTGTTTGATTTCGAAACTTAAAGTAGCGCCTGTTTTAACTGAACTTTTACTTTTCAGTCAATTAAAAAGTAAATAAAAATAAAAAATATATAAAAACTCCTTTTTTTTTCTTCAAAATTGTGCAACTGGAAATTTAGAGTTTTATGCAAAAAGGAAACATCTTATCAAAAATTAAAATTAAAAAAAGAGCTACAAATGTAAAGCAATACATTTACAGTTATATGTAAATATTAACCATTTTTTTCATTAAAATATTTTAAATTCAAGATTTAATGTATCTTTGTATAAACTGGTGTTATATTGAATTTAGTCTTGTATTTATTTATTTTTTTTTTTTCATTTTCCAGGAAACAAACAGAAGTCTAAATAAATGGAAATGCATGAAAAATAAAAATAATAAAAACCATTGTTGCATCATTAATAACACAAATCGTAGCAAAAATTCATTGTGTCTCTAGTCCAAGAGCGATTGCTTAATTCAAATATGTTTTCTTGCGCTGCATCCCGGCAATTAACTGCGATGAATAGGCAAGTGACGAAAATCAGAAACCTAAATTAATATTTTTACATTAAAGCATTACTAAGAGAGAACTGTTGAATTTTTATTATCAAAAAGAAAAGTATGCTTTCCTTAACCTGCCGTATACGAGGATACACATTTGTTAACTCTTTTTGGCTTAGTGTGGCTAGTCTGGCAACTCAACAAAGGGTCTCAATCATTTATAAAAAATTATACTTTTAAAATTAGTAAGGTAGTTTTAAGTGTACAAATTCGAATTTTCGAATGAATCATCTGCAATAATTGGGTGATAATATGATATTTTCAGTAAAAGAAAATTACTCTTAAAGTTCATTTATATCCATATATATATCTGAATGAACGTCTTTCTGTGAATGTGCGTGTGTGTGTGTTCATTATAGATTCCTAAACCATCCAGACGAAGGCGGTGAAATTCGACATACAGACAGTTAGAAGCTCACTGTCGTCATTAGAATATTCTATGACTAACCGTTCAAGCGGGATGAGCGAAAAACAAAATGGAATTTTCTGATTGGTCAAACGTTAGCTATTGTTTTAAATTTTACTATAAATGATTCACTTATCAAATATTTCGAAGATAACATAAGTAATAATTTCTAGCTCATAGTTCTATTTGATCAGAAAAATATTGCACGTATCCAAATATTTAATTATTTTGTGTTCGCTTTAATTATTTTTTATTTGCTGTATCAGATAAGTAAAATGAACAACATCACTTGGTACCACGCGTGATCTACATCATTAATTTATACTTTAGAAGTTGTCTGATACAACGCGCTTTTTTTGTTTATAATATTTGTCTCAAAACGTGTTTCTAAGACACTTCAAACTAGTAACTTTGGTTGAATACGCAAATATCTTTCCTTCTGTTGCATTGTAATTAACTAAAGTTCTGAAAGCCAAAACTTAACTTATACTTTTGAAGTTGTCTGATAACAACGCGCTTTTTTTTTGTTTATAATATTTGTCTCAAAACGTGTTTCTAAGACACTTCAAACTGGTAACTTTGGTTGAATACGCAAATATCTTTCCTTCTGTTGCATTGTAATTAACTAAAGTTCTGAAAGCCAAAACTTAACTTATACTTTTGAAGTTGTCTGATAACAACGCGCTTTTTTTTTGTTTATAATATTTGTCTCAAAACGTGTTTCTAAGACACTTCAAACTGGTAACTTTGGTTGAATACGCAAATATCTTTCCTTCTGTTGCATTGTAATTAACTAAAGTTCTGAAAGCCAAAACTTAACTTATACTTTTGAAGTTGTCTGATAACAACGCGCTTTTTTTTTGTTTATAATATTTGTCTCAAAACGTGTTTCTAAGACACTTCAAACTGGTAACTTTGGTTGAATACGCAAATATCTTTCCTTCTGTTGCATTGTAATTAACTAAAGTTCTGAAAGCCAAAACTTAACTTATACTTTTGAAGTTGTCTGATAACAACGCGCTTTTTTTTTGTTTATAATATTTGTCTCAAAACGTGTTTCTAAGACACTTCAAACTGGTAACTTTGGTTGAATACGCAAATATCTTTCCTTCTGTTGCATTGTAATTAACTAAAGTTCTGAAAGCCAAAACTTAACTTATACTTTTGAAGTTGTCTGATAACAACGCGCTTTTTTTTTGTTTATAATATTTGTCTCAAAACGTGTTTCTAAGACACTTCAAACTGGTAACTTTGGTTGAATACGCAAATATCTTTCCTTCTGTTGCATTGTAATTAACTAAAGTTCTGAAAGCCAAAACTTAACTTATACTTTTGAAGTTGTCTGATAACAACGCGCTTTTTTTTTGTTTATAATATTTGTCTCAAAACGTGTTTCTAAGACACTTCAAACTGGTAACTTTGGTTGAATACGCAAATATCTTTCCTTCTGTTGCATTGTAATTAACTAAAGTTCTGAAAGCCAAAACTTAACTTATACTTTTGAAGTTGTCTGATAACAACGCGCTTTTTTTTTGTTTATAATATTTGTCTCAAAACGTGTTTCTAAGACACTTCAAACTGGTAACTTTGGTTGAATACGCAAATATCNAGCAAAGCGAGCATTGGATTGCGAAGCAATCCGAAATGAACTGCGAAAGCAGTTCCGGGGGTTGGTGAGCGTTAGCGAGCAGGGGGCGAAGCCTCCTAGTATTTAATTATTTTGTCTTCGCTTGAATTATTTTATATTCGCTGTATCAGATAAGTAAAGTGAACAACATTACTTGGTACCACGCGTGATCTACATCATTAATTTATACTTTTGAAGTTGTCTGATACAACGCGCTTTTTTGTTTATAATATTTGTCTCAAAACGTGTTTCTAAGACACTTCAAACTAGTAACTTTGGTTGAATACGCAAATATCTCTCCTTCTGTTGCATTGTAATTAATTAAAGTTCTGAAATCAAAAACTTAATAAAAACGAAACTTAAGTTTAAGACTTAAATAAGCAAATAAGTAAATTACAAGTGATTCATAGATATCTTTAAGCAATATACAAAATGATATAATGGTTTTTCAGAAATAAAAATATTTTAGAATTTTAATTAAACTGTTTTTTAATGATCAACACAGATTACTCTCAATGTCTAGATACGGCTGGAATGTCAGAAAATAATATACTTTTTGTGCTTGAATCCGGTTTGTCAATAGCGTGGGCTTTTCAAACCCCCCACGGGAAAAGTGGGAAGTCCTTATCCCCTATATTACTCCCTGATGTGTGCAAATCTATTCGTTCTTGGGAAACATATACATTCAGACAAAAACTAAACTAAAAAGGAATATTTAAAAAAAAATTCTGCGGCTTTCCCAAAAAGACTAGTTTTAACACACCTGAATTTAAAAAAATCAAGTTCTTTGAAGTGTACAACAAATTTTTTCCCTAGTGTAATCCCAGTACTTATGAAAATAATTAAACTTTTGAACATGGAAAGAGTAACACAATAAGATGTAATAAATAGGAAATAATTTTACTCATTAATGCCACTCATAATTTGGGTTCAACTTTAGGTTATATTATGTTTTACAGTGGAAATCTCGTCCTAACTGCATGTTATTTCCAGGTCATATAGAAAAATGTGCTGCAAGTGAGTTAGAAAATTAAAATAATAAATGAATAAACAAAAATAAATAAAAAGAAACAGGAAATTACAAAAAAAAGTTGCAATCTCCTTACTACGGTCACTGGTTACCCATTGGTCAAATGCTTTTTCTTTTTGGATTGACTCACATCCAAAAAGAAAAAGCCACAACATTTCAAAACATAGATAGCAAAAACAGTCTTAATTGATGCTTGTCGTCGGATTGATTTTCAAATACTTTTCCTTCTTCAGTATTCATATTGAAATCACCGCCAAGCCAGTGATTATAAGTCAATAATAAAAAGAATACAAAATGACTTTAAAATATTAATTTGTAAATAAAAAATGTCTGCTAGTGGAAATAAAAACAGCAGCGGTCGTCATAGCAACGCATGCGCACACTTTACTATTACTCTTGAACACAGCTGAAAAGTGTGATGACGTCCAAAAAAGTTGCGCATGCCATCAAACCCAAAACAAGACCCATTTTGCCAATGGGTAATAAATAGCATTCGATAATTAGATAGTAAGTTATAAATAGTTTGAGTTGCCCTTATTGCAGGCCGTTCCGCACTCGGTAGGTTTGCGAATTACAGAAGTTTTTAGAGATTTCGTACCTTCTCCACTTTTCACTTTAAGCGAAGAAAGCTTTACCTTTACTATACAGCAGTTAATGATTATGATAATTTAGTTAATTAAGCTGAAGAACACTTTTAATAAATAATAAAGTTTATAATAAATAATTACTGGTACTTTCTTATAACCGTATTTCAATCTTTCCTTTTTGTTGTAATAATAGGTCAGTTTGCTTATTTTGAATTACCCATTTTCCATGTGGATTTAATAATGACAATGCTAGGAGAGGCCCCACATATTGATTGATTGATGGTATAGAACTCGTTTCAATAGAATTACAATATTTTATAATGCTTTTCTGCGGCATAGGTCACACCAACCAGATAGTGCTCAAATGGTTCTGGACCTTTTGAAGATTTTAATAATCTCTATCATGTAGAGTTTGTCAAAATTTTGAGAATGACATTTTATCGCATTTGCTCGTGATATTACTTATAGTAAAGTATTTCTTTCTTTAGGATTGCCATTACCATAAGTAAGCTGTTCCTGCCTCAGAAACGAATGTAGGCGTTACTCGCTTTAATTCATAAACTTTATTTTTTTTTTTTTTGTATCAAAAGAAATGTTTCACAAGGAAATAGCACAAAGTGTGTGGAAACTAGTAATAGGTGCACCGGAGTACCTGGCCAAAAAGGCCCCCACCGTAAATTATATGATTACAAACTGAATCAAAGGCCATTGATGTTGAAATTATTTGGGTTAGTAAACTTAATGTTAGGTAGTTAAATAATATTGTGGAAAAAGAAGATAGAAAGGACAGCACAAATCAGGGATAACACAGACAGGTAAAAACATAAACAAACAAATGAAGTCATTAATCTTTACGAAAAAAAATATGTTAAATTATTATTTTTTATTTAAAATTATTGTCAAATAAGCAGTAAGTGATTAGCATTGTTAGTAGTTGCATTAGTAAATTGATTAGAATGAGCCGCAGTAATTCCGCGAAGGATTGGGCCAACCCAAGAAGGTGGAAAAGCAGTCAGGGGGATAGAAAAATCATCAAACGATGTCTTGGAGGTTATTATAGTAATGTAGAATGGCCTTAGGCCGTCTCCTGCACTTAGGGTCATCTGGGTCGTAGTTAGAGGATCGTAGTTAGAGGAAGACCATATAAGGGGGTTGAAGTGTCCAGTGCTCTTAAGAAAGTACTTAAGAGATACTTAAGTGTGTGTGTGTTATGTAAAACACATGCATATTCCTCTTCACTCCGTATTAGAGCATAGGGACTCTAACATTCTTCTCCATCATACTCTTTTTGTGATTGTCTCCTTCCCTATCTTGCCCTTTGCCTTTATTTATGACTGTTTATCGAAGGCTTCGTCGGTGCATGAAGTGTTGCTTTCTTGTAAATAATATGCTATTTCCATGACTGCTGTGAGTTTGCAACAGTTATTCATGACTGTTTAGTCAAGTTCAGACTATCTTTTACCAGCTCTCTTTCTCTATGTTTATTTTGAAAATGGCGCAAAACATCAATATTGAGAGAAGCCACAGTTTTGAGAAAATGAATAGTGTTTGTGGTTTAATTTTCTAATATTTAAAAACTTGCTCACATGTTGTGTTAACTGGAATCATAAAGTTATTGAGAAAAGGCGCTGATTTTGATAAATTGATTTAATTTTTTGAGAAACCAAATTTTGAAAAACTCGTATTTTTAAAATTCGATATGTTTATTCAGAGATAGTGTGTTTCTGTGTCTAATTTTGCAACTGAAAATAATGAATGAGCATTTTGAAGGTCAATCCCTCGTACCATAATATTGAGACCTAGATCGTAAAGATCCGATCCTTAGATCAAAAGTTATTTAGAGTAAGGTTCACTTTATTCCACACTAAACATTTAATATCTTTTATGGTTGGTGTCACCCATTCATTGTTTAACAGTGTATTCAGTATATAATGAATTCAGTATATATCAATTCAGTATATATCAGGACAGTATATAATGAAATGAATCTGGATTTAATAGCCGTGATCGTTTATTTTTTTGCATACTGTACAGGCATTTTTTACATTCTTTTTAATGCTATGAGGCTCTACCCCATTCTCGCCAATCTCCACTATTGATTCACATACATAATTTTTAATCAAAAGAAGAGGAAAAAAAACAACATTTTGGTTTCAAAATATAGAATCATTTCAGTTTTATGTAAGTACTTATTACTACTGTGTTGATCGTAACGCAATAGTTATCAAAAACGGTAAAGTTTTAAATATAAATAGCGATAAAAAAATGCAGTGCATTATAATACTGGTCAAAGAAAGTGGGACATTTTTATCATACTGTCTTGAAAGGGTTAAGTTGCGAAAAAGTTAACTATAAATAAATTCGTTAAGTAAAGCCTACTTTTCCCGGAAAGTTCTCCACAAGCTGAAACTATGAAAGGAAACGCCTACTTTGCAATCAAGCTTTTTTTTTCGGAAATGTGAACCGAGTGCGATATTGATAATTCTAAGTAAAACTGCGCGCAAAATGATTCATATATATATAAAATGAAGCTGTTTGGTTTTCCTGAAATTTTAATATACTTTATGAGATATAAGAATGGTAGATATAGTCCAAATCTGGGTACACAGCCGCGAAGCTGCTTTAACCCATTCATCGAAATTAAGTGGCTCTGAGATGTTGTTTCAGTCACTAGGAAACTGAAAATAGAGAAAAAGTAAAAGAATAGAGCGAACTGTGATCTTAGAAAAAACAAAAAGTTGAGGGGGCGTGGCTTCATGGAAACTGGCGTCTGATTGGCCGATGGTAAAAAGTCTATGCTGAGTTTGTAGATGTTTCGGGAGCTCTAGATTTTGTGAGTCCGATCAATAAATTGAAGACTTCTTCATTTTGAATAAGTTTTTCAAGTTCTGTGAGGAGTAATTATGAGATATAAGATGTTAAAATTTCAAAATATGGGACAGGGGCCCCCACCAGGGGGGGAGGTGGGCGCACGATGCGCTTACTTAAAGCTTGGGGGTGGGAATTTTTACACTAAATAAAGCGAATAGTTTGGGGGGATTTAGAATTTGCCCAAAAATGCGCCCATTAGCTTGGGGGGATGGGGGCCACTGGGTTAGAGTCCCTTACCATCAGGCTAACCGTGGGAGGTTTTCGCGGTTTTCCTTTCCATGTAACGGAAATGTGGGTCAGTTCCATCAAATAGTCCTCCACGAAAGTAAATTCCTCCCTATACTTACTTGATCGAGGAGTTTTCTTGTCTTCTGGATTGGGTTCAAAATGACAAGGTTACGGAGTTGAACATGGGTAGTCGTAAACTCAAATTTTGTGTCGACTGTTCAAAGACGGTTATATAACTATAATGAAATAAATAAATATTCCACATTCTTGTGAAAAAGTTGGGATGATCGCATAACTCCAGAACAACTGGACCGATTTCGCTCACATTTTTTTTTATAGTTTGTCATATAAAACTAGATTCTTTAAGTGCGGTAAACATTTGTATTCCTTAAAATTCCAAATTTTTTCCACTACAAGTAAAATAAAAAACTCTATAATACATAATTATTAAAAAAATATTTTTTTGAATTATGTTTAAACAAATGAATTTGATCTTTTTGTGAAATTTTTTTTAAAATTAGCTTAAAAAGTCCCCTGATAAGACGAAATACGCAAATAATAAAATTTCCATTCATGTGACCAAATATTCGACCACTCTCCCGCCTAAACTATCGGAATCCTATTTTCCAGATTTGCGATATTTTGAGGACAGGAATTCGAAACCGTGAAATATACGGTACATTTATTCAGAAAAAGTACATTTTTGTGTCTGATTTTGTACCTTAAAATATCGTTTGCATTTATTAAGGAGAATGTTTAAGGTCTTGACCACAAAAAAATAAGATTGAGTCTGAGTATGATTATTTGATCAAAAGTAATTCTGGATTTTACTTTTTGCTCACAAATGGAATAATTTTGAAATATGTAGAATGTCCCTATTAAAATGAATATACCAACATACTCCAGAACATATGCCTTGTAGACAGATAATCCCCCTGTATCCCAAATATTTAACGTCACTTTTCTTCCTCCAACAATAACTCTCTTCTGAAAAGAGTTCAGGACCACAGTTCGGTCAACATTTTCTACAACAAATAAAATGTATCATCATTAAGTATCACATATAAAAATTAAGTACTATATATATATATATATATAAAACTGTGAATGACTTGACTGAAATTGGTAGTTGTTGACCTCCTCCGTTGAATGTTGACAATGACATAGTAGCTTTGGTAAATGTTCGAAATACACTAGGTCTAATTAAGTGCCACTGCCCGGTATGCACAAATTTAATTTTTTAAGATCAAGTGCCACTGCCCGGTATGCACAACTTTAATTTTTTAAGGTCAAGTGCCACTTCCCGGTATGCATTTAACCGGTACTTCGAACATTGAACATTGATGTTTCTCCTAATCTATCCTCAGCAGATTTTAAAATATCGAATAAATATAATAATATCAACGAATAAATGAATATCAAATCGAATATAACAAATATTTCGGATATTCACAAAAGCGTCTATGTGANTTTTCTTCTTCTCTTTCTACTACCTGATGACAGAAGGCATGTTCATGATAAAACAAATAGATTTTCAAATTTTAAAAATGATTTGTTAACAAGTTGATCCAATCCCTAAACATAGTTCACCAATTGTCCACTTCCTGAGATGTTATTTTGCTATCTTATGACGGAAGGCATGTTTACTATAAAACAAATAGATCTGCAAATTTTGATAATGATTTGTTAAAAAGTTTAAAACAATATTAAGAAAGCGTTGATAACAAATATTTAAATTATGGCAGTTATCTGGATTTTCATGCAATGGCAGAGTTACGTTGGACCATGGCAAATAGCTATTTTCGTCTGTAAGACTTAAGAATCCTTTGTGAATTTGACCTCAAAAACTTGAATAATCATATCGAAATAATCTATGTATCAGACAATTAAAATTTTCTGATATTTGTGATTCGTTCCATTTTAGCGGTATTTTTTTTTATATTACCATAATAATATAATTTTTTGATAAATCTAAAATTAGCAAAAATAAAGCTTAAATATTGTAACTAAAGACTAATAAAAATTACTATTTGTCTCTTTGATATATTTATTTACATACTAGCTAAATACCCGTTTTTCGCAAGGGAGGAGGGAACAAAAAATTAGTTCAGAATCATTACTGAATGATTCTGAAATCATTACTGAGGAAACCCTACGAAATCATGCTCAAAAACTGAAAAGCCCATACCGACACAATTAAAGAACTTGATAGGAGAACCAGTAAAATTTATAGGGGATTAATGAATTTTAAAAAAATAACTAAAAGTTATTGCATTATTATGAGTTTCTTTAATGTACTAGAATTATGTTTGCCTTCACTAAAATCTTAACATAACTAATGCACATCAGTTTTTAGTATGTTTGCGCATTGATTTTTTTTTCTTCAATTAAGGCGGTGGTAAATAAAATAAGCAAAGAATTGTAAGTTCCGCATCCTAATAATTTTGTAATTAGTTCAGATACAACTTGATTTCGTTCTGAAATCGTCACTTACTTGGTTTTTCCTCCAAATCAATAAACTTAGAAGAATGTCCAACGTTTTTAACCAATCAGAAAATTCTATTTCATTATCCCACTCGAACGGTTCGTCGTAGAATGTTCTATTGTTTAGCAGTGACATTCCTTGTACTTCAAACTATCTGTATACCAAATTTCCTCGATTTCGGTTGGATGGCTTATGCGTCTATAGCGGACACATCCACACACATTCATATTTGACTGTATTTGTATAGACATTCATTTTTACGCATATAAATTATTTTATTCGTAAATTGTATATTCATTTTAATTACTACAATGCTTTCTATTAAATTTATCAACAGATCTGAATCTACTGATTCGAATCAGTATAAGTGATTCTTTTCATATCCGATATTCACCTCGATAATTCGTTTACCCAACTCTAATAAAATTGTTGCAACGACATTTTGTTTAGATTATATCAGTCTGTGCTTATATAATATAACCTACGTGTGGATAAAAACCCAATGAAGCTGTTAACTTTCAGCAGGCCAATATATGGCAAAATTATGCTTCTGGTCAATGTCCACTTGCCGTATATTTAACAGTGGCTACTTTTTAAAACATATGGCCATTTTTTCAAAAATAAAAATTTTGAAGCGATAAAAAAAATTTGATATTTATGAAGTAAGGCATTTGTTTGGAATCATATGGGCACTTTTCCAAAAATTTTAAACTATTAAAAAAATATTGATATTAATAACGTAAGGCATTACTTTTAAAACATATGGCCACTTTTTTAAAATTTTAAGCGAATAAAAAGTCGTCGATGTAAGGCATTTCTTTTGAAGCATATGGCTTTTTTTTCTTTCTAAATTTAAAAGTATAAGCTATTCAAAAGATGTTGATATCTCTAATGTAGGCAGGGGTGTCAAACTCTAGGACTGCCTCTAATACTAGGGAAAGAGAGAAAAGATTGGCCGACTTGTGCCTAGCTAAGATCATTAAATAACTACTCATTTTCACTCCCAGCCTATTAGAAGTGACTTATCCTCGTAATTATACTTCCCAGGTGTCTGGAGATCTTCTCCTGAAAGTCGTACTACACTTTAATTATTTATTTATAATTTTTATTTATTTTCTATTTTAACTGAAAAACTAGTAAATATTTCAATAACTAGAGGGCGCCTTCAATAAATACATTTATATTTAGAACTTAGTAGCTATTTTCATTGACTAGATGGGGCTACGGGTAATAAATGACGTAGCTAAAACTGAACCACCTATTTCGCCTGTATATTTTCAAAAACCGAAACCTAATTGAGTGTTGCCTTCCCTAAATAACTAATCTAAACTAATGAGGTTTGCCACCGCTGAGCATATAATACTAAAATTGAAACTAAAATCATACATTCAAGAGGGCAGAAATAGGAGATATGTAACTTGTTTCAAAACTAAAATTGATTTAGGTGTTGCCACCGGAATTTAGAAATCTTGGAAACTGAAACCAAAAATAAATTAGGTGTTGCCACTGGAATTTAGAAATCTTCGGTACCTAAACCAAAACTAAAGCAGGGGAATCAACTCAACTCGAGCACCACCTAACCCCCCTGCACAGCTTTTATCGTGAACTCGGCTTTTTTCCCTACTTTTAATCTTTATGCAAAGAGAGTGAGAAATGTGAGTTTGTTTTTCCTCATTTATATTTTCCTAAGTAGCAAGAAAATTCTTGCCTAAAATAACCATTTACTACACGGGGAGTCTTCAGCCGGTCTGGGATCGAACGCACGAACTCTTGGACATGGGCCCAGTGCTCTAACAACCAGGCTATCCCACTTAATGAGTGGTTGACCGTGTAAAGCTAAACGCAAATGGCGCTACGGGTTAAAATTCGCCGTGAGACTTCCTGGTTACTACTTCCGGCTGATTTTTAAGCCTTAGCTTAAAAAAAAAACTTACCATCCACTATTATTATGCTTGTAGTGTTTTCAATATAACACGATCTTTCAACGAAGCAAACAACAAATGAATTTGAAAGATTACGCATGCTTGCTATGATAATACCCACCAAAAAACGGCTAGCTACTTCCTAGAATATCAAGCCTGTTCAAATGCTGCAGCATGACATTAGCGGAGGGATACATCGGAAGTTTTTAAAATTTCTTCCAGTCTTACGAAGCATGTTTTTGTTATATATAGTCAACCATCGATAAGAATATTCTTACCTTTATTTTCTGTAAACTGCATTAAATATATTTGCAATCTATAATTTCAATCCAATCCTGCTCTGTTAAGCCTAGTTCTAATTTGTCTTAATATTCTCTCTGTGCTGAGTGTATGTCTGACTTACTAATTGATTTTATTTAAAGAATTAGTGTCTGCAACCTAAATTACTGATTCGTATTTTATATTGCCTCTCAAAAATTATTGAACTGGTTCTTATGTTTATGATATCTTACTGTAATTATGAATTTCAGTGTTATCGCATAAAACAGGGTGGTTGGTGGTGACTACTCTACACATCAAGTAGCGTAAAAGAACATTCTAAGTCTCTCCTTTGCCTCAGAAAGCAAAAATTATTTGAACGAACTCGAGCTCTGGATTGTACACCAGAAACTAATTCTATGCACTACTACCTGAAATGTGTAATAGAGGATTCGGGTGCAAAAAACGGTGTCTTGGGATATTCATCCACTTTTAAATGCACCTGGATAATTTTTTTAAAAATATTTTTCCGCACATGCGCTGTATAAAGCAACTACTTCAATTACTCTTATCTGGCGCAGTTTTTATTTTTTTAATTTTAAAGCAATAATTTCGTTATCAGTTTAAAATTGATTCAAACGCTTTGTTTCATTTTTTTTTTAAATATTTAAGCTATAGCAAATGTAGCACTAGACCTAGTATATATTTCGGACATTTACCAAAGGTCTAGTCATACTAGGTCTGGTTAAGTGCCTTTGCCCGGTAAATCCTACACTGATGTTTTTTAAATTTTAGTGCCACTGCCCGGTATACCCTACACTGATGTTTTTTTTTAAGGTCAAGTGACACTGCCCGGTATACCCTGCACTGATGTTTTTTTAAGGTCAAGTGCCACTGCCCGGTATACCCTACACCAGGGATGGCGAACCAATGGCACGCGACACAATATTTTGAGCACTCCACCGATTACAATTGTTGTTACATTATGAATTGTTATGACACAAATGCTATGAAGCATATGTAACAATTAAATTAAAATTCACAAAAAACAAGCAAATTATTAAATAATTATTAATAAAAAAATTAAAAATTAATACTAAAGAAACAGTTAAGAACCGTAAAAAACAAGCTAACAATAAATAACTAGCAAAAAAAATCAACAGTCCTGCTTAAACTAACATCTTAGAACCTAATATAAGTTATTGATCTTCAACAACAGAATCTTCAACAACAGAAGTCACATTGATGTTACTCTAAGTTGAATTACTTGTATAACTGAGACATTGCAAAATGTTTTTTTTTTCAATCTAAATAAAGAGATTTGAGTTGATAGTATTTAGCATTATTATTTTCCCAATAATCACGAAGTCAAAATTATTTGACGGCACGTCTATGACCTCATTAAGCAATTTTTTAGAGAAAATGGCACATTGGTGTATAAAGATTCGCCACCCCTGCCCTACACTGATGTTTTTTTAAGGTCAAGTGCCATTGCCCGGTATATATTTGCCCGATACTCCAGACACTGATGTTTGTTCTAATCTATCGTCAGTAAGTATTAAAATATCGAATAAATGTAATTATATCCATGTCACAGTGATGTGTGACGTTTTTTTTTTTCTAATTGTTTTAATTTAATCCCTTTTTAGTTTAATGTTGGTTGTTTGATGTCACAGTGTTGTGTGACAATTTTTTATGTCCGGAATTTAACTTCATTTAATGTTAATTCAATCTTTCATAGTTCATAATTTTTTTGTACTTTTCCTTTTTTTATTTCTCTTCATTTTTTTCTGTGAAGAGAATTGGAAATGTCTCTTTTTTCCTCTTAAGTTAGCAACACATTTTTTGTGTCTTTCTCTTTTTCACCTTTTACAATTCAAGGTCGTCTGACCCCACTGTCCTTCAAGGACGAATTCTCTTCCCTCACATTCTATTTACGTCACCACTTAACTTTTCCCATCACTTTCAAGTAACCTTCAAATGTTTTGCACGTAGTGATTCTTCCGGTTGGTTTTTCTAGAATTTTCCAGAATTTTTAGCGTGTTCACGCCTTTTTTTTGTATGTGTGGGAGTACTGTTTTGCACTGATTGGTGGTGACCTAATCGTGTAGTAATCCCCCCATCCAATCACAGTCGTTTCTCTCTCCTGCTGTTCAACTCGCATTTTCCCGCGCTTAAGTGACGCCATTATTATGATTATCGTTTTTGGTACCACGAAGGACACTGCTCCTGTGGTGACGCTTTTTTTGCGTCTGGCAAGCTGGCCCTTTTGGGTCAGCGAGCCCCGTCAACTTTTTTTTTGTGATTTTATATATATGAGTTATTTGCACGACTTCAGCCCCCCTTTTTTTTGTCAAAATGTTTTTTTAAATTTTTAGGCGTAGTGTTTATCAAACAAATTTGGCAAGATTTTTTTTCCTTTCAAAAAAATGAGTCTTTTGATGATTTTAATATTTTTTTGTTGAGCAAGGTCACACCCGGCTTGAGCTGTGGCTTGGGGTGCCAACGCATCCTCACTCAGGCGATTCAGTTGATCCCTTGTACACTGAGATGAATAAACCAACTGTTTTTTTTTTTGAACGAGAAATGCACTTGTCTTTTTGTTTTTTATTTGATTTCTATATTTTTTTTTGTCCTACATCGACAACAACATAATGATGTCAACTTGACGTTCATCGGGGTGAGTAACATTCTCATACTTTTTTTTCCTTTTTTTTTTGACCAGTGTTTATTTGCACAAATGTAAAATTTATAGTTGTTATTCAGTCGTCCCTTAATTTTATTTTTGACCACGAGCCCTTGCTGTTGGGTTAAATTCACGTGGCACTTAAGCAATTGTCCTTCCACTATTTTTTTTCGATCACTTTCGGCCTTTCCTTTCCATCAATTAATGATGATCCAAATTCATTATCAAAATTTGTTATTTAATCAATCTTTCATTTTTTTTTCTTTAATTATATTAAACTTTATCGACTGGATACATCTATCAAATTTTACAACCCATTCCTGTATATATAATTTATTGTAACATCACCTTAATTAACTTTTAAGATATTTAGCATCGGTACACATCAATTAATTTAATTTATAATTATTTAATTTTTAAAATTGGTACAATCCACGAATAAATTAATATCAAATCGGATGTAATAACTATTTCGGACTTTCACCAAAGCAACTAATTTGATTTTCAACATTCACTGGTGAAAGTCAACAACCACCGATTTCGGTCATTCACAGTAACATGCACATCATTTACATAATAACCTCATCAGGACGATTATTTCATACTTTGCCTAAATAGCATCCGGCATTTCATAAAATAAAAATAATTGATTTTGTTGGCGNTTTTTTTTTTTTTTTTTTTTTTTTTTTTTTTTTTTTTTTTTTTTTTTTTTTTTTTTTTTTTTTTTTGGTTTTTGTTTATCTAATTTTCAAAAGTTCATGATTCAGCTTTGAGATTTCTGAATTTCGAACAAAAAGACAAAATAATCAGAGATTTTCAAAATATTGTTTAGATTTAGTGGTGTGACAGCTGGCCGTATAAATTAAGGAAGAATGCTACTGAAATAAATGCAATCTACTTCATAATTTAATGAGGATTCATAACTACATAACAATCAGAGGATTANTGTTTAGATTTAGTGGTGTGACAGCTGGCCGTATAAATTAAGGAAGAATGCTACTGAAATAAATGCAATCTACTTCATAATTTAATGAGGATTCATAGCTACATAACAATCAGAGGATTACAGAAATTATTTGGCTTCACAGTAGGGAGCCTTACCGGTGGTGTCCAAGAAATAATTGAGCTGATAAGGTGGTTTGACAGCGTGGAATCCCATCCTGTTCGTGAATGGAGTATGATTACAGGCATCTTCCCTAAATGCTTGGTAGGCGATGCATGCATATGAAGTGTAGCGACAAGTATTGATGGAAGACTGAAAATATTCTATAGATTTTCTGTGGCTGCATAGTTTTCCAACCGTTTGAGCAAAACAGCCACGAGCTATAAATGAATAATAAAAAAAAAATTCTGATTAACTTTTGTATTCGCCATATATCAAACAAATAAAAAATATTGAAAAAAAAAACTTCCGAAAGTCGTGAGATCCTCTTCTGACGTCACAGCATTGACGTAAGTACTTGGAATATTCAGTTGTTCTAAATTTAATTTTGATGTCGTATTTTCGCAAAAAAATATTTTCTTCGTATTTTAAAATATCAGATGACGGTATGAAAAAAAAAGTACTTTGGGATATTATCCTATATTGATATGCAATTACCAGATCGTTGAGTTGTGGATTTACGCAATTTAGTTTATATCAGAGGAAATTCTTCTACCTTAGACTGCAACAGAAAGTTGAAAAAGCTGCCCCCTACCGTTGAAGACGTGCAACACAGTCGGGAATAAGGTGAATCATACTCCGTGGCAAGTTAAGGAAAGATCATTGCGGTATAATCATCCACCACTGCATATAGTTCCGTTTTATTTAGTTATCAAATTATACAACTGTGCTTCCGAAAACAGTATAAAAACTTTTAAAAGTTAAAAACGTCAGCCAAATTTAATCTTTTACGATATATATATAATACAAAAATTATAGAAATTACTTTTGTATTAATAAAAGCATTAAAACTCTTTTCATAAAATGTCTGTGGTAAAGAATAGGTGTAGAGATATTCTATTGTGGGACTTCAAGGCTAAAAACATACCAATGAATTATAATTAGATTTATATTTCAAAGGAGGAGTTATTTTTAAAATCTTCTCCCTCTTTCACTTCCATATTAGGAAGCATTAAATGATTTTCTATGATGCGTAGGGTTACAAGGTATGCAGCGACTGAGCCTTTTTTCCTCCTTTGCTGTTAGTAAATAATGCAGGAGCGATAGTTTTTGCGTGTTTCTTTCAACATGATGTGATCCTGAAAACTATGTCGGAATTGTCCGAGAGTGCTGTCCACCCCCCTCCAGTGTGGAGAAATGGGTGCGAACTATTACCACCAACAGCCTATGTTTAAATAAAACTATTGAAGAAGTATTTTGGTTCATGACTGAATTATTTGAGCTAAATACTACCCATAATATCAGGGATGTAGCCCTGATATTATGTATATATATAAGTTCAAAATGAAGATAAAACAAAGGAAAATTACAGACACATGAAAAAATAAAAATGAACAGAAAAATAAAAATGACAAAAAACTGGAAAATAATAATAATAATGAAAATCCGAAGAAATGAAATTGTTTTTTAAAAATCCGGAAAATAAAAAATATATTCTTTTCATCAGCCCACACGATTATATCCGCAAAAAGGAGTGCTTTCTAATATTGTATCAATATAGCCAAAGCAAAATATATCAATACAGTAGTGTGAGGAGCACTCAAAAACTTTTTGCAAAAATTACAACAAATAAATAAAATAGAACACAATAAATAAAAATAACACGTAAAAAGAGAAAATAAAATAAAATAAAAAAGAGCATAAAACATAATCTATAAAGCGAGTAGCGAATTCAAATGTACTTACATGAACAGGAAATTTTTCAAGAATGATTTAAAATATTTTCGTAACAAGATTGCCAGATTGCAAAATATGAAAACAAAAGCGCAAATTGTGCGTAACCAAAGGAGTTCTGTTTTAAAGTACGTTCTTACTGAAGTGCGTTTGATTGTTTTTCTTAATTTTTTTTTGTATTTATTTATTTTGCTATATATATATATAGCAAAATTAATACAAAAAAACACGAAGAAAATTAAGAAAAACAATAAGTTTCATTTATTGTGCATAAGTTGCAAGTAAACAGAACTCATAAGATAAGTTCAAAATAAAGATATAACAAAGGAAAATAACAGACATGTGGGAAAAAAGGGGGGGGGGGAAGAAAATATTAGAAGAAATAACAAACAACTGGGAGAAAAAAATGATTAAATTTTTTTAAAAAACCGGAAAATTAAAGATATAATCTTTTCATCAGCCCACACGATTATATCCGCAAAAAAGAGTGCTTTCTAATATTGTATCAATATAGCCAAAGCAAAATTAAATTATTTCCTGTTTTTACGCGTTATTTTTACTTATTGTGTTCTATTTTATTTGTTCTAATTTTTGTAAAAAAAATTTTTTTGATTGCTCCTTACACTATTGTATTGATATATTTTGCTTTGGCTATATTGATACAATATCAGAAAGCACTCTTTTTGCGTATATAATCGTGTGGGCTGATGAAAAGACTATATCTTTAATTTTCCGGATTTTTAATTTTTTTTATTATTTTCCTTTGTTTTATCGACATTTTTAACTTATATATATATATTTATATTTTACGCGTTATATTTTACAATATATGTCGTAGATTTATTAAAAAAGGGTTATTTTTTCGTAGTCATACTAGACTCGGCGATATATTTCCATAAATGAGGAGAACATTCGTACTTGGAAAGGAAACAACTATATGACGTTACAAAAGCACTGGATTTGATTGGTTCACTAAAAATAGTGTGTCTTACGCTGACATACCCTTAACAAATGAAATGCAAAATAAAGAATTTTTACTTTTTTTACACTGTAGAAGAAAATTGACTGCAAGAAACAACATTTATTATTCTTTAATTTAGAGTTGACAATGTTTATATATGTTTGAGCTGGGATCTTGGCATATATTTGGAGTTCAAACAGGTTCTCCTCATAAGGATAATGGTTTTTTTTAACCTTGCAACAGAGTATAATTTAGATATTCGTACAGACATTTTTTTTAAAAATTTTCTTAGAAGCTTTTAATCCACATTCATTACCAGCTAAGGAAGAAACTATGTTTTCTACCGATTTAAGATACTTTTGTATGGCTGTGATTGGCCATAAAAGTAACAAAAAGAAATACAGTAGGAAACCGATTATCCGGAACGATCGGGACCATCGATATTTCGGATAACTGATTTTTCCGGTTTTCTGAATCGCTACAAAATGCCGTTTTTTTATAGTTAAACCCAACTAAAAAAATTAAAAATAATCTTGAAAAGAAGAAAAAACGATGAAGTAATACACTAATGATTATTTCCAAAATGATGGTAAGGTAAACATCTTTCAAAAAAATCCTAAAATCTTTAGAGGAAAAAAAATAATTTTTTTTTGAAAATGGCGGGAAAACTAATCGAATTTCGTTCCGGTTTTTTGATTTTCTGATTTCCGGATAACGGGTTCGGTACTGTAAAATAAATTAAAATAAGAAAGTAGTTACAAATTTGTGACTAAGTTAAATGATGACATTTATTTCTTGCATTTAAGTCTTTTTGACTTGTGACTTGGAAATAATTGATATTGATATTGGAAAAAAAATTGCTTAAAAGGTAGTTTTTCTTTCTAACTGTCAAATAAGATAACCAATAAACTTCAATATAACATGTTTTAATATAACATAATAACACAAATGTGTTTTATATAACTTTTCACTTTAAATAGTGTATTGAATTCCTTCGCTGAAATATAATTTTCAAATGAAGAAATTGAATCCCCACTTCCTTCATTTTTCATGTTACAAATAAATTTTTTAAAAAAAATTGACTCATCATTGTTTTGGAATAAACACTTTCAATAATTTTTCAGTTTGTTTGTGGATAAAAAGGTTCTTTAAAGACATAAGATAATTTATATGCATTGAAGGGAAAATATACTTTCCTAAAGTTTGAAGTTATGAATTGAGGAGTACATTCACTAGAAATTATTAAAATGGTTAATATAGGAAAATGTTCGCAAACAAGAAGCAAAATACATGTATGTATCATCCTATAATTATAACCATCGTCAATAATCTTACCACGCACGATATGGATGTTTTATTCACTTTTATGTAGGTATATATTGTTTTTACTCTTTTAATTATGATCTTTGTGATTTTCCATGTGTTGGCTGGATTTAGAGTCATGTTTTTAAATGTTGGTCGCTTGTGTTTTATTCTTTTTATACTGTTGTTGATATAATTTCTGATGTTTTATGTATCTACTCTCGTAAGCCCTTAAATAGGGCGGGTCAGGATGCAAATGAACAATAACCGTCGTCGAACAGTTGATTCAATTCTGAGTTCACCAATATCAATATTCAACTCCGTAGCCTTGTAATTTTGAGACTATTCCAGAAGACAAGGACAGCCCTGTATCAAATACTGGGAGAAATTTGTCTTCGTGGAGGACTTTATGATTGAAATAACACCAGGTGAAAACCTCTTACGATGAGCCTGACTGCAAGCGGACTCTAGTCCATGATCCGTTTACCACTGAGAATATTTTTACGTAATCACTGTGGTCGGTGCAAGCCTGGGGCGGAATTCGTATCGATCAGCAAATTGCTGGGATTTGAACCCGCGTCACCTCATTGGAAGGCGAACCCTCTGACTCATGTGCCAACATGGCTCATTCACTACTTATCATACAAATTCCAAACAGAATGAAATTGATTAACCAATAAGTATTAAATTGAAAACTTACGACGTGTGGTCGGTGTGTAATGGCAGCCTGGTTGACGATTACCACCGTTGGGGGAGAAGACGGCATGTCCAACCATTTCATCTAAGCTAGCACCTTCAAAAACGAAATTAATACATAATAGAATAGTTTAGCACCACGTGATATGGAAGAATTTACCCCGACCCGCCCTTATTTAGGGCATACGGGTAAATGTTTATTAAAATCAAAAAAAATTCAGAGAACAGTACAAATATAAATTACATAAAATACACATCAGACATGGCAACAGCCCATGAACATGGCTGGCGTAGAACAGCTAAAATCATGTAAGGTGAAAAGCATTAAAACAGCAATATATTAAAAGTGTCAATTAAAAGAATAATTTGAAAGATAAACGTGCAAAATTTACAAGAGAACAATATTGTAAAACATTTAAAAACATTACTCTTAAAACCAATTAAATAGTACAAAAGTAAATAACAATAAAATTGGAGCAAGTAAAAGAAGAAGAGTTTATAAAAGAGATAGTAAAAAAAATGAGACACCCAAGCT
Organism: Parasteatoda tepidariorum; assembly: GCF_043381705.1. Classification (NCBI taxonomy): domain Eukaryota; kingdom Metazoa; phylum Arthropoda; class Arachnida; order Araneae; family Theridiidae; genus Parasteatoda; species Parasteatoda tepidariorum. Next base: position 9,488,416 of record NC_092212.1, read on the forward strand.
GGAAGGAACAAGTTCCGAGACATTAAAGACCGTCCCCCAAATACATCCTCTAAAGTTTGTTTAATAATCTTTTTTATGATATTTCTACAAGTCAGGTTAGCATAGCATTGATGTTGGCCAATATTATTAAAGTTATTGCCCCGGATTGTCTGGAATTGAGAACAATTCATTAACAAGTGATGAATAGATTGATATTCACCACAGTAATTGCATTCTGGAGTTTTGTGGAATAATTTATATTGGTGTTCTCCAAACACTCCGTGGCCTGTTAAAAATTGATTGAGATAGAAGTTTGCTTGTAGTCTATTTAATTTTGGGTCTTTGAAAAATTTGAATGTCTGTCTCCCTTTCTCGGAACTCCGCCATTCCAGCCCCCAGCGCTTCATGCTATATAATTTAACCTGAGTATTAATTTGGGCGTTGGAGCTTGGGACCTCAAGGGCAACTTGGCAGAGATCGGTGGCTTTCTTAGCTGCTCGATCCGCCTCCTCGTTGCCTTGAGTACCTATATGAGCTTTAACCCAATTGCAGAGTATATTAGATCGCCATAATTGTTTAGTGTTTTCAACAATTTTTGAGCTTGATACTGGGTTTTGTAAGGCTTGCAACGAGGAAAGCGAATCAGTATAGATAGTGACGTCCGGATATTCTTTTTTAGAGAGCCAGAGAAAAGCATTATTAATTGCCACCAATTCTGCCATGTAAACACTACTATTGTTTGAGATCCTGGTGGAGGTTGCCTCGATTAAAGTACCGTGCATTTTAGTAACAATGCCGAAGCCAGTTCTATATTCTGTGGTATCAGTAGCGGAGTCGGTAACCTCCATCCTTGATCCATCAGTAAAAATTTCAAGGCCGCTGTTTGTTGGGAGTGATCTACCGTAGGGAACGGAAAGCACCACGTGATATATAGGAAAAACAATCAACATTTTTAGAACAGTTTATTTTTGCTAAACAATGGAGTAAATCACTTTGAAATTGGGTACCAGGATCAGTAGTGACTGTTTTAAGTACATGGATATCAAACAACTATATAATAAAACTTTGTAAAAAATCACCATAAAAAAGGTGATCGTAAAAAAAACTATCAATACAAATTAGACATTGTGTAAAATCATTCGATCACGTCATCCCCTTTAATCGATTCTTGTATGATTAAAGCATTCATTAGGAATTTTAAGGTTTAGTATACACGTCGAGTTACTTTATTCTTTTGACTTTGAGATGTAACCTCTAGCTCTTTCGAGATAATAGTTGCAAACTCGCATTTATCGCTGAGGCAAGGAAACTCTGGTCAGAGCAGGATGGTTTTTACTGTTTAGTTCAAATCCCTGAAATTAGCGAAAGATGAATGCCTATGTAAATATAACGCTCTGTAAAGTGGATAAGCGACATATACCTGCATATATTTTTTATTTACATTATTTATATATTACATTATCTATATTTTTTATTACATTTATTTATATACTTAAGTTTTTTTTAAATACGTTTTCCCAGCTCATGTAACAACCGTGGAAGAGGAATTAACCAGCACGGTTGTCTAAATTATTCTCAATTGAGATGCACGACTAATGGGTCCTTCAGATCTCCAGACCTGAATTCAATAGAAAACGGTTGTCACCTTAAGACTAGCTTTATTGAAGGATTTTTTTTTCACGCTTGAAAACCCTATGACAACCTCGTTTTAAGGTTGTTAGGTAGAAGGTTGTTTTCCAAGGTTTTGGATGAGGGTAATGTGCGTAGATTGTCACAGATCTCGTTTTAAGATTCGAAGGTTTACACGTAAACCGCATATAAACCCATTTTAGGTTTACATTAAAAGGTTTTTGCTGAGGGAAAATAAACCTTATTTCGCTATCTGGGATAGGTGTTGCTTAAAAAATATATATTTTCCCCATGTAAACACAGGCAGCCCTGAGCTACCTAACCGAATTTTCCTCTTCGACGTCGTGTTCACTTTTCTTCAATACAACTCAACTCGTCTCAAGCAAGGAGGGAAAATCTAATCTTTCAGGGTAAATGAAATCTCATTTGGGGAAAAACATCAGCGGTTTAATTTGTACTTCTGGATTACATGTGACGTAGGAAGTGAAATCTGAATTTATGGTACTTTACCCTCAAAAAAACTTCTTCCACGGTTCGTCTGTATAATATCAACAAAGATAGCATCACTCCTATCTAAACGAACTTCTTTGGGTGCATTATCATAGTATGGACCTGCTATATCCAAGCCTACAAAAAGGTATTAAAACAAGTCATAAAATTTTATGTAAGTGTTCGAAGTTACCAATTTTTATGAAAGTGTAAGAGCAATTGTTTTAATAAAGGTCGTGAACGCATCAAACTGAATTGAAAAATAAAAAATTGACAAATTTTAAAATATAAGAATTTATTAATTTTTGTTTTTAAAAATGCATGAAATTATCAATTTATAAAGCGCACAGATCTTATCAAAATTTATTAAATTATAGAAATACAACAAATTCAATAGAAGGGCAGGAATTTTTATAGTTTTCTTAAAACTTACGAATAGACCTAAAAAATTTAAATTTTCTGTTAGAAACCGGAGGCCGGTAGACTCTAATAACTTAGTTGTCACTTTTTCCTCAAGCCCAATGACTTAAGTCACTTTTTCCATAGGTCAATACCGATTCCTATGGGGTCTTTTTACGTAATAGTCAATTTTGGTTTTCCTTTACTTGGATTAAATTATATTTTCTTAAAAATTTCCATTGGAAATAATCAGTTATAAAATGTAAATTCAAACATAAAAACGCAATGAATATGTGACAAAATTTAGTTAAACATACTGAATTGACTTCTCCAAACTAGAAAGTACGATGAGCAACTGAAAAGAAAAATATCGAAAAAGAAGTGACTGGCTGTTCATTTAATTTAAATCGCCACTTTTATCAAACTGAGTCGCCACGTGATAAGTAGTTCTTTCCAGGTCTATCTACGAACTATCTATGAAGGCCGATTAAAAATTGTGCATTTTTTGAAGAAATTCCTTACGATTTTTTTTTATTTCCAATGAGCTGCACAATCGGTCTTGCCGATAAGCAGACCTAGTGCGTTCTCCAGAGGTGGTATGCACTCTTTCAGGACCACCACAATGGGTGAGATACCGTTGGTCATGTTAATTTGGACGTCTAGTTTCTGCCACACTAGATGGCAGCACCAATTCCTTACGATGTCAGAAGATTTCATACGGAGTGGTGGTGGCTTAGGTGATAGGGTATTCGCCTTCCAATGAGGTGAACCGTGTTCGAATCCCAGCGATGGCTGGTCGGCTCCCACCGACCACAGTGCTTACATAAAATATATTCAGTGAAAGACAGATAATGGGTTAGAGTCCCTTTGCAGTCAGACTCACCGTGGGAGGTTTTCGTAGTTTCCTTTTTCATGTGATGCAAATGCGGTTTAGTTCCACCGAAAAGTCCTTCATGAACTCAAGTTTCTTTTAATACTTGATCCAGGAGTTCCTTTGTCTTCTTGATTCAGTTCAAAATTATAAGGCTACAGAATTGAGGATTAGTAGACGCAAACACAAAAATCGGGTCGGCACAGTTCGACAAGGATTACAAAGATTTCATATCAACAACTGTTCTGTTTGAAATCTCATGAAAACTAATTTTTCGACGCAAGCAACTATTAGAGCAACTTTTTTCCAAATATATTTTCCTAAACGTTGACGCCTTGATGATCAAACCAGGACATTGCTTTCATTGAAACAGTGGTGAGAATTAGTTTAATGTGGGGTGTCCATGTCTTGTCCACAGAAAACAATGGAAATAGACAAAAAAAATCGGATTTTCGTTGTTGCTGAACTTTGAATTTATTCTCTCTTCAATCACTCTAACCAGTAATGTTTTTTTTTTCTTTTTATTTTATAACCGTCGTTGAACAGACGTCCCAATTTTATGAGTTTACAATTACTAATGTTAAGCTCCGTTGCCTTTTAATTGGATTCGTGTGTTCTGGATTGAACTCAATCCAGAACACAAGGGAAATACTAAATCAAGTATTGGGAGAAATTTTTCTTCGTGGAGGTCTATTTTAATTAAACAAGACTGCATTTAGTGAACATGGAGAGAAAAACCGTATCTGGAACGACTCTAACCCATAATAGGTCTACCACTGCGGATATTTTATATTTTACGTTAGTACTGTGATCGGTTGAAGCCGAATGCTGACTTTGTATCACCCCGCCATCACTTAGATTCGAACCCAGTCACCTCATTGGAAAGCGAATGCTCTATCCCAGTGGTTTCCAACTGGCGGCCCGCAAAGCCTTTTTTTGTGGCCCGCAAACTGAAATATACGAGTTAGTATTAGTAATAGTATCAGTTGTCTCGTATTAGTTGTAGTAGTCTCGTATTAGTTGTCTCGTATTAGTATGTAGGTTTAAAATACTTTTCTCGTTAATAAAAACCTAATTTCTTCGTTTCTGTGAGATTTATCATACCAACGGTGCAAAAAAAATTATTTCTCAGGTTTTGCATCCAAGAAAATATTTATTCAAATACAAAATTAATCGTGTATGTTGCTTTTTTTTATTTCATTTTTTTGTATTTTGTGAATATAATTTAGCATGCGTGTATGAGAAATTTTCTCGAAGAAATTCTCCGATTTAACTTTTTGAAACCACTGATTTTGGGCGAAAATATTTACACACACATTTGTAAATTTTAAATTTAAAATGTAAATATCTATTCTCTGGTGGTTGCAGCAGACAAACCTCAATTTTGTCATTGAACATTTTGTGCGCTACTATGTAAGTTTTATACCAACCTTTTTAAAGTTTTATATCTTAACAATTAGATATCTGCACATTAATTGTTTAATACATGGGTGCACATTAAAGTTATTGTAGCCCGAATTTCTTAATATGCAATTAAATATTTTTAAAAATCTACTTCTTATTTTAATTTGTAATTCAATACTTTTGTTTTGTACAACTTGGTAAAAATCAGACAGTAATATTTAATGTTCCTTCAAACATAAGAGTCCTACATAAAATTTTGATAAAGTTGCAGCCCGCCATTTGATTTGTGTTTTTAATTGTGGCGCTTGGCCTGATGTAAGTTGGAAGCCCCTGCTCTTTCCCCTAAGACAGTGTTTCCCAAACTTATGACTTTTGTGTACCCTTTCTAAATTTTTCGTAGCGCGATATACCACTAATAGAAAAATGAATGCATTTTTTACTCTAAAAAATTGCACAAAAGTGAAAAATCTCAACTGGCTGTTGACACCAAAAATTATTAACTGTTGATTCTGCAAAAAAATAACCAATAGAAAATTACGTCATCGTAAATTTTCATGGCTAGCTTTGTTTTTAAATAAAAATTTCTGAAATTTTCGTTTGTTGCAAGATATTTCGCATAAGAACGAGTACCCCTTCTAAACTGTTCCCGTACCCCTGGGGGTACGCGTACCACACTTTGGGAAACACTGCCCTAAGAGATCACGTCCAAACCAGTAAAATTTTTTCCTTGTCAGAATTCATGGCTTTCATGCCACTGTTAGGGTGATGTCACTGTTCTCTAAATAGGACCCACGCTAAGGATTTCAAATTACTTGCTAGTAAACTAGCCAAATAGCAAAAGTATTCGACAATTTTCAAAGGTCTTCGCTCAACGCTAATCTTAACAAATTTTTATAATAAATTTTTTGCCGATAGAAAACTATTTCAGGGTAGTTTGTGTTAGGCTTATATTATTTGGACAGAATTCTGATTGGTTATACGGCGCATCTGCACTGTGACAGAATAAAAAATTACTGATTTGTTTAGAAAAATTCATTTTGACGTAATTTTAATTTCTTTCAAATGGAAAAAATCATTCGCCAGTACTTTCACCCCAAGACAATTTTATTCCAAAAATTTACTATTTTATCGCATTTGGCAAGGTGACGTTAGCACGGGCACTTACAGTTATGAGGTGTTTCAATTCTTAATTATTTTTTTTGTCTTTCTGGAGTACTTTCTTAAACAGAATCAAAATATCTTTTCTAAAGCAGTTTTAAATTCCTTACCTGTGATTCTGCCCAAATTGTTAATTCTCTCTCCAACGTAACTAATCAGGTGACCACCAAGGCTGTGACCAATCAGATGGATGTCTTCTGGTTTCAATCCAGTATGCTCCTATACGAAAAGAAAGGATGAACTTAACACTTTGTTGACTGGCATTTTTTTCACATAAACTATATCATGCCACCGGCTATTTTTGTAACTGAATATGGAAGTAAAGTGAAACATTCTATAAGATGCGCGAAGTTTTACAACATTCTATATCGTCCTAGATTTCATAAGTTGAAGTGGATAATGCAAGTGCAAAGACGAGTTTAGTCGTTATAGGTCAACAACATTTAGGCATGAGAAGACGAGTTAACTCGTCAGTGGTTGTTAATAATGTGCTATGTTTAAGAATGTGTTATTTAACATTTTAGTGAGTTTTAGAAAAATCAATTTATTAGAGAATCTTGTATTCTTTAGGCAAACACTGGCTCCACGGCCAATTCAGTGATTTTTCTTTCTTTTTCGAATCAGACTTAGTTTATTATACCGCTTGATTTCTTTACGCTAAAATTGTTTATCTAGGGCTAATTTAAAATAATGCCATTCAGTGAATTATATTTTTATAAATGTTCTTATACAGACTGTTAGGTTAAAGTCTTGTGCATCTGTGAAAAAATTAAGATATGAACAAATATGATATGATGGAACAAAGTTAAAATATGAAAAATGTATGATCTATTGTTTTAATAAAGTTGTTTCTTTATTAGGACTCAGAAAAAATTTTCGAAAATATTCACTGACTTTAGTGTTTTTTTAGTTAGATAAAAACAATTCTTGGCGTATAAAAATAAATAAGCGATCGTGAATAAATTTGGTTCTTGCTTTCAAAAATTAACTATCTTTAGAAAATGAATATCTAACATCATTAGAGTTCCGCTATTTTTATTCTGATGAAATGTGTATTCATGGAATAAAAATAAAGATTCATATTAATTTTGACACCTCAACTGCGGGTTTTTACTTTTGATACAGTATGAAAAATACGCCATCCATTCCAATATTTAAAAATATCGACTTCATAAGTATAGAAACAAGAAACAATGATTTACACAACTTCTTTTGTATCGTTGAAAAACGTCTTATTAATAAGATAAATTAATTATTCTGCCATACATGGCAACCATATTACAGCCATATATGGCAATATATTTACTCACGCTATTTGTAACGGAATTAAAAGTAAAAGGAACGTACTTTTACTTGTACTTTGTTACTTTTTAAATTTAGTACTTTTACTTGTTTTTCCTTAACTTTTTTGAGAAACAAGTACAGGTGTTTGTAACGTAAATGTCAAAATTAAGCGTTACTTTCTTTTGAAAATTTTTAAAACTTTTCCTCGAAAAAAAATTTTTTTCGATGTTTTTGGCATATTTTTTTTTAAAAATTTTACAAATTCTAGTTAACTTTTTTTCCAAACTCAAATAACTAGATTTCCCATTTCAAAATTTCCCAGTACCCAACTAAACTAACTAGATTTTTTTCTCCAAACTAATGTAAGTTAGGTATTGCAATTTCCTGATAGGAAGAGGGTTTCTCTTTTGAACACTCGATAACCTTTTTGTAAAAGTCACTGCAAATTACTACAAAAATCTGCTAGAAAAAGATAGTTTTGAAATTAACATAATTTTAAACTCTTTTTTATCTATGCAAACTTTGAATTTTGTTTTTCTGGTTTAGTGTTTAGATATTTTCATTCGCTATTTCAATGAATTTTGTATGACATTTTCTTACATTTTAGAGTTTTAGACATTAAAATTTAATGCTTTTTAAATTTAGAACAAACATTTTTTCTTAGATATTTTTTCGTCAAAATTAAGATTAATCTAAATTTTTGATTTCCTCAAAATGTTATTTAAAATCGTTACTTATTTTTGTTAAATTATGTTACCTATTTTTGTTACTTATATTATTTTATTAACTTTTGATCTAATGATCGGATCTTCACTTTCTCGGGAACAATCTTAATGATTCGAGGGTTGACTTCCAATATGCTAATTAGTACAGACACTAATTTAAGTTATAAAACAAACCTAAAAACGTACTTCTCTTATTAAACATATCTTTTTTTTTCATGGGATTTGGATTTCTATGTCCAAAATATAGGGAATAGCTCCAATCTGGGAGGTATAATCTTCATAGCTTAGTCAGGAGTGAGATCCAAAAATGTTAATTTTACTTTTTGCGCATTTCGCTGTTCCTCGAGAATTTTTTCAGCGAATTGAAACATTTTTGTATACAATTAAACAATTCATTTTTTTGTTTAATATTTATTATATAATTACAAAATTATTTATAATTAATAAAATAATTATTAATTCTTGAAATTATAATTATAATTATAAAATTGTAATTATAAAACTATTATTCATTTTGTTAAATATTTATTCATTTTTTTCATTTTATTCAAAAAGAGTTGAAAAAATTTTGAGTTGTATTGTAAAAACTTTTTGCTTGGATTTATCTTTGGATAAACGAATTTTATAATTGTGAGCAAAAGTTTTTCCATTGGCTAAAAAATTTCTCGAGATACAGCGGAACATGTAAAAAGTAAAATTCAGAAATCCGAATTCATTGAAAACAAGGTATGTTTAGTCAGAGAAAGTACGTTTTCGTGCCTGAATTCGTAACTTAAAATATCGTCTGCACTAACAAATTAGCATATGTGAAGTCATCGCTCGGTCTTGTAAGATTGAGTTTTCTGGAGTAAAGATACGATTATTAGATAAAAAGTTTTTCGGCATTGGCCCGATTCTGTTTGGCGCACTGTTCTTATGCAGGAAAGAAAAAAATCTCCCAAAGAATGAGAGCGATTTGACAAAATCCACTTTTTTGTAAAAATGAGCGTCCCGTATCAATAATATAATATATAGAGAAAAGTGTTTACAACCAACTGCTACTCAGAAAATTCAATAATATCAAAAATAATTTAATTAAATTTAAATATATGGGTCATTCTCAGAAAAACAGTCATTTTCATGTCCCCAGTATATTTTATGTTTGTTTTACAACTTACGAAAAAAAATTTTCAGGGAAAGTGTCCTTCAGAATGCAAGCTAACAAAAGAATAAAAATAAAATTATCATTTTTTTTTTATTTTTTTTTATTTTAGGTAATTAAAATATACCAATATGTCATTCCCTCACTTGTCCCCACTGCTGATTTAAAAAAAGAAAAAAATTGTTTCTGAAATAAATTTTTTTTTTTTACAAATTCGTGTTTTTTATTTCAGAATACTGAAATATAGAATTCAGAAAATCAATTTTAAATTTAATTTCTGATAAAAATATTAACACAGCACTATTTTAAACTTTGTCCCCAGTGTTTCGCGTCATTCCCTCACAACAATGTTCTTATCACCTGCAATCTTCTTAGAATAAAAATATTTTAATAAAAACTTCAGAAGTTAACAACTGGCATCATAGAACAAAATTGCAGTATGTTTCCATCTTCAACTTAAAGAAGCTTTGCTGTGGAATAAATTTGAATGAATCAAACCAGGTAAAATTTTTTACATTTGTCATTCCCTCATGTCATTTTTTAGAGTAAAATAAAATACAACTTCATCGAGAAAGTGGATAATTATATGTTGCTTTCTTGTATGAATATAATTGTATGTGATTGACTTCAGAAATTAATTAGGCCTAACTGTTATTTTTAAATTTTATTGAATTCGTCATTCCCTCACTAGTGTATAAAGTGAGGGAATGACGCTGAAGTGAGGGAATGATTCAAGATGAGTATATTATTAAATTTTTTTTTGTTCAATCGTGCCAGCCAATTTTATTTCCCAAACCTGTAAAAACTATTAAATATATAAGACTAAATTATAATAAATATTAGATATACTTAGTATGTTATCATTTTCAAACTTTAGGTAGATGTAACTTAGATAAAAACATGTATTAAAATAAAATATCATTCCCTCACTATTAGTGTCATTCCCTCACTTTTTAAATAGTGAAAATAATTAATTTACTTATTAATTAATTTGAAAAATAAATTGAAAAATTAATAAGTTAATTTATTAAATTAACTAATTTATTAATTAAATTAATTAAATTATTATTAATTATTATAAATTAATTAATTATAAATTAATTATTTTAAAAATTAATTAATCTAAATATTAAGTATAATTTATAGGACATATACTTTCTTTACAATGCCATTACATATTTCTATTAATATAAAAAGTTTCAGAGCTTTTTATTCACTTCACTTTTTTGGGATTTTATGAACTGAAAAATGACAGTTTTCGTGAGAATGACCCATATATGATTTTGTTTATTTCTCTAACTTTTCCAGATAGAAGTGTTCGTGAATTGAATACGTTGAAATAAAGACATTAAAAAAATATGGATAATATTCATCTTATACTAAACCATTATGAATGTTCAACTTATATCAAACCATTATGAAAAGAAGAAGTTTAGCTGTATACGCTCCGACCAATCTGGTGTTGGCAGTTGCCTGAGGTGGAGTACCGCTTGCTTCACGTGACCAGTCGACTAAGATTACATTGTAAGAGGAATACTTCAGGAGCTCTTGCATTGTACCCTGTAGGAATGGAGAAAGAACTGTTACATTCTCAAAGTGCAACGGGCTACGATTTTCCAATCCGGTGACTTTTAGCAACTCGCTCTTCTGCTTGGCATTTTCGTAAATAACTTGATTCGTGACTTCTTTTTACAGTTTAGGTCACAAATTTTTACAGAAATAAAAACTTGCATTATAATTTGATCCAACTGCTGCCAAGTGGAAAGCCTCCAAAAAAGAGAGCGAGTCGTTAAAAGTGGCTGGATTGTAAGTTAGCAACCCGTCTCATCTTCTCCATAAAAAGCGGTACTTTTGATTGTATTCGAGTCATAAATAGCTATCCGCAAACATGAAATTAGACGTCAATCTCCCTCTTACTTATGCTCCATAAAATATACCGTCGTCAATACCTTATGTTAAGTAATTAAAACTTAAAATTAAGCGATGAGTAGGAACCGAAAATTTTGCCTGATATTTGGTGGAAATTAAGCCCTATCCAGTTTTACCCTATCCAGTTCAGGATACACAGCAAAAATTTTATTTGTTTCATTACCTGCTCCGGGTACTTGGTAAGATTTGGATTTATTATAAGGCAGGGTACTATTGTATTTATGCAAAATAATATAAAAATTGTACAATTTTCTGCCTAGCAAATATTGTACAAAATATACTTTTAACCCTTTGGTTCATTCGAGAACTCTCAGCTATATTCTAGAACTCTCAGAGACATAACTCTCAGTTCTGACGATCCAGCAATCCTTGAGCTGTATTAAGTTAATTTTTTGAATCATTTCGTCACAAAATCACTATATTTGAAATGAAACGCGAACTCTAAAGTATTTGGAATACAAATTAGTTCGGTTCGTCTTTAAGAGATTGCTCTGCTGTTATGAATGTTTCATAATGACATCTTTATTCGGTGGTTTCAGAGAGGTTAAACATCTGTCAATAATATTCAGTTTCTACAAAACGCTTTGAGTGTCATACAAAGACCCTATTTTTTTTACTTTGTTGAGTTGTTGGTAACGTAGCACCATTTGCGGCAGGTTTTATCTTTCTGCTTTAATTGGAAGAAAAGTGCAGCTGAAGAGCACCGAATTCTTGTAGAAGTATATGGTGACAATGCTCCAATGGTGAGTGAAGAATGGTGAATAGTTTTGTATACTATGAGCTGCTACAACCTGGTGATTCCATTACGGGCGATCGGTATGGGCTACAATTGATTCGTTTGAGCTATGCATTACGAGAAAAACGGCCGGAATACGAGCAAAGACATGACAAAGTTATTCTTCTGCCTAATAACGGCCAGCCTGATGTCGCAAAAGTCTTAAAAAATTATTTGGAAACGCTCAAGTTGGATATTTTACCGCACCCGCTGTGTTCGCTGGACATTGCTGCTTCTGATTACTGGTTGTTCCAGCGGATGCAGCACGATTTGTCAGGTCAACAGTTCACTTTTTTCGCAGAAATCGAAAATTGGCTCCTAACTTAGATCGCCTCAAAAGACGACACATTTTTTTGAGATGGAATTTGAATATTGCCTGATAGGTGGAAAAAAGTAGTAACCAGCGATGGACAATACTTTGATTAATCTGTTCATTCATTTTGTTCTGAAATAAATGCATTTTTGATCACACAAGAAATGGACCGAACTAATTTGTACGCCCAATATATGAACGAAAATGTTTCACCTACTGGAAACTTAATCATATTGCATTGTGGGAGATTGTGAACTAGAATGAAGAGTGGACTGTCAAAAATAAAGTGTCAAAATTAGTCGGTCAAAGTGTTGATCTTGTACCAGGAAGATCTCGGGTTCGAATCCCACCAAGGGCATAAGTGTAATTCATCTCTCGGTTCTATTTGTCCTTCTTGTGTTGTTGTGGGGGGAGGGCATGGATCCACTTGCTTGGTTCCCATGATAAAGTGTAAAGTGATTTATAGAAATGTTACTACATAACATTTTTACCGGAACTCTTACACACGAATAGTGTGTTTACGCAATGCAGATCTATGTTCGGTGATCATGCCCTTGTATATTTGCTTAGCGGTTTTGTTTGGGTAAGCACCCGACTTTCTACGGTTTAACGCGTCTTTTCAGTTGCAGTTCTTTTTTTACTTTTAAAAAATTTCATTTGAGAATCATGTTTACTAAAAATATGGAGAAAATAAATTTTCATAGAAAACGAAGTTTCGAGTAAAATTACCTTGAGTTTAATTAATTGGTTTTATTAAGTTTCAATTAATAACGTCAATCTTACTCAGATTCTATCATTGAGTACTTGAAACTCGAGAAGAATACTGCGAAAATTACATGGTAATATCTAATCATGAGGTTGTGCATGGCTTAGTCCTTCAAAAGCTATTAATTTTGATTTTTTTCACGCTGAATCAATTTTATACCTGTAAGCAATGTCACGCGTGTGCCATTTCTGACAACCTAATTGGTTGCTGAATCGTGGCATAAACGAAAGCCACGAGTTACCTAAGCATGACGTCGCTTGTAGGTATCGATTTGCAGAAACTTTGGAAACGTCAGGCTGAACCAGATTAGATGACTTTCAGCAAACAACGAAACTTTGATGTCATTTTGTCTGTAATTACTTAATTTTATAGCATTTCAATTTATTAATAACATTTTATGACAAAGGACGTATGAATTACCTTCTCTTATCTGCAAGATATTGTATTTCACTCGATGTGTGAAACTCACTACCAATAAATTGTTCTTCTTTTTGCAAGGTGTTCAGGACTATACATATACAGCCTATACTGGCTCCTTTATTGCATTATATCCAACGAATTCATCGCGAAAAATAATATTGATTGCCCAGAATAACTTTTAATCTAAAAATCGGATTTTTAGGTTCAATCTTAGTGGCTCGAGGGGATCACCTCAAATATGCAAATTTATAAGTGCGTATAATATTTTAAGCTACAAAATCATGCTCGAAAACGCACTTTCTCTGAATTCTCGAGGGGATCACCTCAAATATGCAAATTTATAAGTGCGTATAATATTTTAAGCTACAAAATCATGCTCGAAAACGCACTTTCTCTGAATTCTCGAGGGGATCACCTCAAATATGCAGATTTATAAGTGCGTATAATATTTTAAGCTACAAAATCATGCTCGAAAACGCACTTTTTCTGAATTCTCGTATTTTCTTCAATAGATTCGAATTCTTGACCCACAAAACAGAGGATATTCGCTATCTGGGAAATATTTTCCAAATAGTTTGGGTAGGAGTGCAATCCTTGGGTAGGAGTGCATTGGACACATTAATGTTAATTTTTTNTTTTTTTTTTTTTTTTTTTTTTTTTTTTTTTTTTTTTTTTTTTTTTTTTTGCGTTTTCCGCCATATCAGGAGAACTTCTGAATTGAAATTTCTTGCATGGAATTATCTTGGGATAAACGAATTTATTAATTGCGTGAATTTTTTTTAAAGCAATTCGCTAAGAAAGTTTGGAACAAATAGCGAAATATGCAAAAAATATAACTAAGATTAAGGGGTTCAAACTTTGAACTACTTCTCCGGCCAAACTATGTTGACCATATTTTCCAGATTGTAGACCCCCTATATTTTGGGAGTCAGAAATTAGAAGGTATTTTTATTCAGAGTCTGATTTCATATTATCGTTTATTTAAAAACATCGACTGCAGTACTTTATAAGCATTACTATTAAGAATGAATCCTAGAACGCGAAGATCCGATCATTAGATCAAACGTTGTTGGGGTGGTCCGTTTTTCATTGGAAAACTGCACACGATAGGATGGTGTATTAATTTATATAATCTTTAGCTGCACAATTGGCTATTGGGGACATTCTGGGAAGCATCCTTGAGGATAAACCGGAGACAACATGCGTACGTCACATCCCGTTTTACAGGGAGAGTACTTTCACACACCATCCATCTTCGAATCGTAATTTACACCTGAACCAGAGCACGATCCATCTCCGATCCAGTACCTCCAGATGTATTGATTTGTCATGCCACGTAAATGAAAAGAGCGTTGCTGCCTGTCGCATCGTTACCAAGGCAACGAAGGTAGAAAGTGCAGTTCAAAGTGAACAAGAATATGGTGTAATTAACATCAAGATGCATTAATATCATTGTAAAATCGTGAGGCTTTCTACTGCATTTGTTTTGCAATGTGCCCCATTTTTAATTGTATTTATTAAATAGACTAATTAAAAGAAAGTTAAAAATCTGCTAACTTTATTATGAAAAAAATCTGTAAAGATAATAAAAATAATAAAATTTCAAAGTTTCCTTACTATAAATTTATCTGGGTGAGCTCCCAATCCGTGAGCCAGTACTTTTATTGGTAAATTATCTTTGAAAGGAGACTTTAGCAGTGATTCAAGTGTTGGTTCCAGATAATAGGGCTCCTCTTTATTGGAGCGTGTATACAACAGAAACTTCGTCTGCAGTTCTTGCGGTGGTACACTTATTGGTCTGTACAGAGGATGGTACCAAGGAGGACCGGTATAGAAACATCCCAAATCACCGAAACATTTTGTCGTGAAATTTACTGGAGAAAAGAAATGACATAATTTATCATTTGGAGTAAGACTTTCTCTTTTTTTCATTTATATTTCATTAAATTGTTTTTCAAAAAGTCATTATTTCTATGAATCAAACATTCATATTGACACATTATTTAATAAATTGCAACATTGTTTTGAAAA
>NC_092212.1:9504228-9532840 GCF_043381705.1 Parasteatoda tepidariorum
TTTTCGAAAGTTACTTAAAATCAGAGCTCTCTTTACTGATTTTTCTAAATTTTTTTTCTTCCTTTAAAATGACTGTGATTCTAAACATTCCACAATATCTACTTTTTACGCGTTTTGGAAAACTTTCTTCTAGTGGAAGCTAAGTTTATCCTTCAATGTTTTATTCTTTTATTAATTTGATTTAAAATCATTTCTTAAACCACTACTTCAAAAAGATTATATTTTAAACTATTACTACAAAAGAGATATTTTTTTTCATGAATGTAACAAGTATTTCTGAAAGTTATTTAAAATCAGAACTCACTTTACTGATTTTCCTAACTGTTTTTTTTTTTTTTTTATTAAAATGACTGTGATTCTAAACATTCCGCCCTATCTACTTTTTACGCGATTTGGAAAAGTTTCTTCTAGTGGGAGCTAAGTTTATCCTTCAATGTTTTATCCTTTCATTAATTTGATTTAAAGTCATTTCTTAAACCAGTACTCCAAAAAGATTATTTTTTAATCTACTACTACAAAAGAGATTTTTTTTTCATGAATGAAACAAGTATCTCCGAAATTCTAATTTTTTCGAAAGTTATTTAAAATCAAAGCTCACTTTACTGATTTTTTAAACTCTTTTTTTTTTCTCTCATTAAAATGACTGTGATTCTAAACATTCTGCCGTATCTACTTTTTACGCGTTTTGGAAAAGTTTCTTCTAGTGGAAGCTAAGTTTATCCTTCAATGTTTTATTCTTTCATTAATTCGATTTAAAGTCATTTCTTAAGCCACTACTTCCAAAAGATAATTTTTTATCTACTACTACGAAATTGATGTTTTTTTTTCATGAATGAAACAAGTATCTCCGAAATTCTAATTTTTCCGAGAGTTATTTAAAATCAGAGCTCTCTTCATTGATTTTTCAAACTTTTTTTCTCTCTAGAATTTATTTTATTTATCTCTCATTATTTTGTAAGATCGAGCACGAACTCACATCGAGAGTAACAAAAAAAGAAATATTTGATGTTGATATTCATTGATCTCAAAATGTAAATAGAAATTTTTAAAAATATTAAAAAAATTAAAGATAAAAACCGTTTCAAATTTGAACTCTTGTAATTATATAAGGTTATCGTAATACCAGAGATGCCAACTTGCTCCGGACAGCAAATATATAATTTAAAGTGGTAGTTTATCAATTTGTGATTCTTGATTTAATAAATTCAATGTAGTAGATTTTTATCCACCACTATTTTTAAATAATTCGTAGGTTTATATACTTCACCACTTTATAGTACCTTTGTCAAGCTATACATTTTAAAAAGCAAACAAAAATAGTCAAATATTTGCAAAATTTACTTCATACTTATTTACCGATTTTTAAATTATTTTGGCTTGTCCGGAGCAGTTGGCATCTCTGTAATACATCTACGGGTCTCCCTCATCTATGCATAAATTATGCGATAAATCCATTTTACGTTTACATTAAAACTTCTCACCCCTTCTCCACTCATTATTCTAATCAATTTAGAAAAAAGAGAAAATAGCCCTGCGGCTTAGGTACTCTGTATTTAATACTTAATTCGGTAAGATCTTCAGGTCTGAAAACTTTCCTCGCTTTTTGGGAAAATTTATACTAGTGGTAGCTAAACATACGCTTTAATGCATTATTCTTTGGTTACAAAGCTTGAATTAGAGTTATTTTCTACACTCTAACATGGAAATAACTCGAAAGAATATATGAAACGCTTCGCTTTCGTGCGGTGGGTGAGACTTACCAAAAATTGGCAAAATTACAGAAAATTCTGAAAGTTTTTTCTATTTAATTGCTACCACTCTACGAAGTATTTTTAAAAAAATGTAGCACTTGGCAGCCCTGCATCTATTACCAATGATATAACTTCGCATAAATTTTTTCCTATTGTGTTATACATTCTGTGTTCTAAAGTTTAAATTTCTTTATCGTGTATTAGTCCCCTTACCAGTGGTTTAACAGTGGAAGATTATCGTGGTCTTTGTCTCCCTGTAACGCAAGTGCGGGTTAGTTGCAGTCTGTCTCAATGCTTTATCCTGAAGTTCCCTTGTCTCCTCGGCGTAGTTCGAAATTACAAGGCAACGGAGTTGAACATTTATAGATTTAGGTCAGCTGCTCAACGTTGGTTATTAAAAATTAAATAAGATGTTAAGTATAGTCAATTATTTCTTAAATCCATGTCATCGTTTATTTCATTGTTATTATTATTTTGACGAATGTCTAGCAAGAGGCAGAGTCACCTAACTATTACAAAAACAATTTAGATTATTTGAACACTGAATTTTATAATTAGTGTTCTGCAAGTGAAAGTTCAGGATTCAGCTTATGATTCAGCTTCAATGAGCGAAAAATTCATTATTTTTCATTATATAACAAGTTGACTAACTGCCCGAAAAATGCGGTATGCACTAAATTTAATAAAGTATAAGGCCCATTTTCATTTGAAAAAAAAATTCACCTTCATTTCAAAACATCATTCTCAACAAAAAATTTACTTATTTCAGTATCAGCATAGCAAGTCGGCTTATAACCTGAAAATTACGGTATATAACCCGAAAATTGCGGTATGCAATCGATATAATAATGTATAACACGCATTGTTATTTTAAAATAATCGAAATTTTTAATCGAGTTCGATTAAGTATGCATTCAGGTCTCGACTTATAATCTAATAATCGAAAATTCAAAAACTTGTAAACGAACATAAGAAAAACAACTTATTGCCCGAAAATTACGGTATACATTTAGTTTAATGTAAAACATGTATTGTTCTTTAAAAAAAAATAAGAAATTTATTATTGACTTTCAATAAAAATGAATTAAGACTCGACTAACTCAACCATTAAAAGAAAAATTCACTTATTTTAAAGTTGAAAAGAAGTGGTCGTCGTTATGCAAAAATACAGTATGCATTTCTAATTATAAATAAAAAAAATACATACCTGCCAACTTTCACTCTTTCCGAGAATGGATTTTCAGAGTGGTTGTAAAACAATAAACGAAAAAAATATGACTCAAGAATATATTTATATTTTGATCCCGTTGAAATTCGCTTGTGCAAGGATTATTATGCTTTTATATATTTATTGTAATTATTTATAAGTAGTGGTGGTCAAACTCATTTATAATTACCATTATAATTCAAAAAGTTAATTGGAATAACATGAGTATTGCTACCACTTTAAATATGAAAATAAAATCTTCCGGAAAATCCGGAAGAGTTGGCAGGTATAAAATAGTGCAGTTTGGAGTTATTGTCAAAACTTTTTTATTGGCTAGAAAATCACATGCTAGGATCTAGTTTCCCTTCATTAATTTTCAACATATCCCTACGTTTAACAATGGTTTGGTAGTCATCAGCATGAAATTGATATAAGTCATAAAGTTATTGTTTTCCTATAAATATATTCGTTTCCCTAATTTAAAAATTAAAATTACCTGTACTGTTATTATTACATTTTTGATTTTTTTTATTACTAAATTAAGGGTTTAGGAGGATAGTGTTGATTATTATTATTATATTATTAGTATTAAAAGTATATTATTATTATATTATTAGTATTAAAAGTATATTATTAGAATAACGTAATTATTCGTTACATTTTAAAATAAAGTTATTTAAATCGGCGTGTGATCTTACGATCCGTTTTACAATTATTATTTTTTGGTGCAAATTAAATCACTAAGCTGTAATGAATTACGATTATAATAAATTACGAGATTCGCTTAATGATTCAGAACTTAACTTTTAGCTCCATGCAAAAAGTAATAAATGCAAGAATTTTATTTAAAATACATCAGTTCGTTTCGAAACAATAATATTAAATTACGCTTGTGAACTCACCAAATTTGTAATAACAATGTACTTTTATGTTATTTCAAAAAAATGATTCTTTAGAAAAATGATTTATGTTCACTTATAGATCTTAATAGTAACATAGGAGAAATATTCGGATGAGGGGGCACATTTTTTCAGTACATATATTTTAGTTGATTAATTTCAACTGTTTTATGAAATGAAATAGCAATTACAGCGAAGTAATCATCGGAGCTGGTGAGCATTAGCGAACAGGGGGATCAGCCCCCTAGTAATTTAATAATATATAAGATACACTAGTGGGCTGCGGCCCCTGCTCGCTAACGCTCGCCAACCCCCGAAAATTGCTACGCAATCTTATATGGTTTTCTTCGCTCGCTACTAACTTAGGTACATTGCAAATGAACAAAATTCTAAGAATTCAAAACAATCATTCAAATCCATATAACAACTTTTTTTTTAAAAAAAAATTACATCTTTTTAGTAAATACTAAGTCATTAAAATAAATTTGAATTCAAATAAATGACATGTAATTCGTTAAACCTATTAGAAATGTGCTATAGTATAAAATCTTAAGATAAAATTTCTAAAACTGATATCTCTTTAAAAAGGTTAAAATTTTGGCTATAATTAAGTCTATTAAAAATTGAAATAAGTGAATTGCAATGGAAAAACCTGCATAAACAAATAAATTCTAGTAAAACAAATAAATTCGTGATATAAATCAAAAATCGTCAAATAAATTCGTAATATATAAATTCGTGAAAAAAAGCGCTTTCGACAAAATACTAAAATAGAGATCTATCGACAAAGACTACTCACTTCTGCCTAGCTTAATAGTATGAGATTGCCGCAGCTGATGCTCTCTGGTTATTTCAGTTTCCGTTTTTAAAAGCGCTATATGTTGAGTCACCACAGCTAGATTTGACATGTGACATTTTTAGCTGCAATCATTGGTCGATTTTCTAGCGTTGCCATTCGGGGGGTTGTAATGAGGCTTTTTTTATCGCCGTGTAAGAGAAATATATATATAGATTGTTATTTGTTGTAGAAATATAAACAAATTTATCAATCGCTTTCAACAAGTGATTTATACATGCAATAAACTACATAGAAACCCCATAAACCCATTACTGCATAGACCCATTTGACAATTTTTAAAATAACTCAAGAGATTTAGTTAGAAAAATACACTATGCATTTAGTTTACTAATAAGGCGCATTCTTATTTTTTTTAAAAATACGTAACATATAATCAATGCCTCTCTTATTGTATTTATCTTGTCACGTGATGCATTTAATTGTCTAAGTGAAAGATTCCGATTCTTAATAAGTGAAAGTGATAACGCTTGATTTTCTCTGAATGTTTGAAAACGTTCTATTGTGTGTGTGTTGAAAAAAGAAGCGTTCATTTCATTCATTCGAATCAACTATAAACAAGATGAGAAACAAAAGAGAAAATGTGTCTGTTCAAAAGATCCTTTCATATCATTTGAAAAGGATTGTTGCTGACCACTCATGTATATGTGGTTTATACACGCTATAAATCTCATGGACAGATCGTTTTTTATGCGAGAAATTCCTAATCCTGAAAAAGATATGTGGAGTAAACGAATGAAGGTATCAGACTGATTTCAAAAATCGCTTCCTATACCTGAAAGCCTCCACACGGTATTTAATAGGTAGTCCGATCAGACCACTATGAATATAAACTAGTTTAAGTAAGAGCCATTTAGTGGAAAATCGTATTAAAGGAAGAAGTGATAGCAAATATAAGTCTAAATTTTTCTAATTTATGAATATAATTGGCTTGTCTTATTTACTTGCCTACCACCAAAGAATCAATTCTCAAATATATATGGTAACTTTCTCTCAATTACTTTTAAAATAGAATTTGGTTTCATGCGCACAACTGGTTCACTTTTCAAATAGTTTGCGCACACTATTTCTAAAAAACCGTGCAGAGGCTTTGCGATGTAGGATGTGATGCTTGAACGCGCTTTTTGTTTAAAAAAAGACTCATCTAAAATATCTATTTTTTATTTGGTAATAAGGTCTTAAAACTATAAATTGAAAGTTTAAAATCTTAAAAAATAGTTTTAAAAATAAGGGCAAATTTGAGCCTAAAAACTACACATTTTTCATGTTGCACTAACAGCACCAGTACAGATTGTAAAGCAAAAATTTCAAACTAATTTTTTTATAGATCAATAATGTGATTACCTGTGTTTTGAATTAAAATTTTAAAAACATTATTAAAAAAAGCAATGAAACAGAGTTTTAAATTTTTAAAGAAAAATACTGAATATTCTTACTTAAAGCATGATAAAAATGACAAATTCAAATTGAAAGCTTAACTCTTAGATCAAAACATTGCTAACATTACACAAAATCTACATTCAAAATGTCAAAGAATTCTGTTATTAACTTTTATTGTAAAGTGGGTAAGCGTAAAGAAATTTTCTCAAAAGCAAAGCTCTTCAGAAAATGCACTTATAATTCTAAAATGTAAGATATGTCTGACAGAAAATAATAATAATAATTTGAAAATCAATTTCTGAAAATGAATTTAATTTGTATAAAAATGTAATTTATTCAAATAAATAACATGTTAAATTCTCAAAACAAAATAAATAAATAAATACACATTTTAGTTTCTTTTTCGAGAGTTTATCTCCAGTATAGTTTCGTCAGTCAGCATACGGAAAAGCATTTGTAATTTCATTTCTCATAAAATTTATTCAAATAAATAAGAGTCCAAGTTCTCAAAGCAAAATAAATAAAAAAAACATTTTAGTTTCTTTTTAGTGAGTTAATCTCCAGTTTAGTTTCGTCAGTCAGGATTCGGAAAAGCATTTGTAAATTCATGTCTAATAAAATTTATTCAAATAAACAAGGGTCCAAGTTCTTAAATCAAAATAAAAAAAAACCTTTTAGTTTCGTTTTCGTGAGTTAATCTCCTGTTTAGTTTCGTCATTCAGCATTCGGAAAAGCATTTGTAAATTCGTTTCTAATATAATTTATTCAAATAAATAAGGGTTCTCAAAGCAAAATAAAAAAAAAAGATTTTGGTTTCTTTTTCGTGAGTTAATCTCTTGTTTAGTTTCGTCAGTCAGCATTCGGAAAAGCATTTATAAATTCATTTCTAATATAATTTATTCACATAAATAAGGGCCTAAGTTCTCAAGAAAAAAAAAACAAAAAAAAAACATTTTAGTTTTCTTTTTTTTTTCGTGAGTTAATCTCCAGTTTAGTTTCGTCAGTCAGCATTCGGAAAAGCATTTATAAATTCATTTCTAATAAAATTTATTCGCATAAATAAGGGTCCAAGTTCTCAAAACAAAACAAAAAAGACAACAAAAAAAAACATTTTGGTTTCTTTTTCGTGAGTTAATCTCCTGTCTAGTTTCGCCAGTCAGCATTCGGAAAAGCATTTATAAATTTATTTCTAATATAATTTATTCACATAAATAAGGGTCCAAGTTCTGAAAACAAAACAAAAAAAAACATTTCAGTTTCTTTTTCGTGAGTTTATCTCCAGTTTAGTTTCGTCAGTCAGCATACGGAAAAGCAATTATAACTTTTCGAAAAATCAGAGATAAAAATTTTAAAGGGTTTTGGAAAGCTAATGTTCTGAAATTTAAATATACTAGATAACAAAGCAAAAATAGAAATTTTAGCTCGAAAAAAAACGAAAATTCGATTTTTTTTTTCTTAGTCAGATATCTTTATTTATTTAAAGTACTAGCTGCCTCTGACGATCAGATGGTTCGCCTTTTTAAATAAATGAAATTTTAAAGTTTTTGAGATTCAATATCAAAAATTTGAGGAAATTTATAAGTGTCACCTGCAGTTCCAGCTACAGTATTGTATTCCAGTAGTTCCTTTTCTTTCTTCCTTTCTCTTTTTTTTCTTTTTTTTTTTTTTTTTTTTTTTTTTTTTTTTTTTTTTTNTTTTTTTTTTTTTTTTTTTGTGTGTGTGTGTGTATGTTTACTCGGTGTCTCTCTTACAATTTTAGAACGATTGAAATTTGAACATGAACTACAAGAAGCAGTTTCAACCACGAACTTAAAAATCATTTTAAATTTTGATTAATCAGTTCAAAAAAAAAATTTTTTTTTTTTAAAATAATGCTTTCGGATTAGTTTAGCAATACAAATTGTTATAAAAGTTTATATAATCTCAGTTCATTTTCTAGATATTATGCTCATTTTATAAAGAGTTTATCTTAAAATGTGCTGCACGACTTTGTTTTAAAAATTTTAAAGAAAGTGGACGAAAATTCGGCGGTTTTCGATAACAATAATAACTTCAAATAAACCACCGACTTTTCATCAGCTTTCTTCAATAATTTAATAAAAAAAATTCTATCAACACATTTTGAGATAAACTTTATAATCATAATATCTGGAAAATAACTTTAACTCCGGATAAGCTTCATAATCATAATATCTGGGAAATTAACTGAGACTAATATCAATTCTATTCTTAAAAGTTAATCTCAATATTTTATTTATTTACTTTTTAGCACCAACCATAGAAAGTTTGTCAGCGTTGTTTTAGTGTTTCTAAATTTATTTCAATGATCTTTATATGCCGGCTCTTAAGCTATTTTTATTCAATTTCAATAAGGTATTTTTCAATAAGAAGTGGGCAAAAAGGATTATCGTGATGGAATTGATATGAAAAGAAACTTTGTTGTTTAAAACTACGTATCCAAGCATTCGATACAACGAAAAAATCGCTTAATGGTATAACAAAATAGAAAAATAGCTGTAGCCAAATTATGCACATAATTTCTATTATCATTGTGTTGTTATTTAAAACATTCTTTTGAAAGACAGTAACGCAAAAAAGAAAGAAACATTTATGATTTTTTACTTAAATTTTTGAAGAATACATGGATCTAAAACACTAATAATGCATATAAATTCAGAAAATAAGTAAAACAATAATTAAATTCAATGGCACCTGTAAACGAACTAAAAGGCAGCATAACTAAACAGATAATTATTAGGCCTACCGGAAAATTCCGCCCGAGACAAAACACCCCCAAGCTCTTTCCACAAAAGATTTTATTTAGAGGCAGGAAATTAGAAACTTAAACTTACTTGATTGCGTAGAATTTCGCCAATACTTTAAAATGCTTACTAAGAAATAATTATAATTCTTCATCATCAAAATTTATCTGCTTGGAGGCCATTTACGGCCATTTTCTCTTTCCATTTTGAAGTTTTAACTTAAAGGTGATACTTTCTGGTAACTGAAATTAAAGGAAAATTAAATAATTTGCATTCTAGATAAAGATGCGTCGCAACAAAAATAAGCTGCCATCTACCTGATGTTTATGTTTTCTCTCACGTTTTCAAAAGTAAAAATTTCCTTAAATCCTGCGGTGTCACAATTTATGGTCTTTTAAAAAAATTTGCAATTTAGCATTGCAATATGTTAATTTAAAAAAATCTATGTTGAGATCGAGATGTACTTTTACCACTAGAAAGATTATTTTATCAAAGCGGAACAAATTGGCATCATTGCGCTTCAATTATACTAATATTCAAAAAGCGCCTTTATAAAATTAGAAATAAAGTGGTGAGGTATTTACCCATAAATGTATATATCTGATTCATAGCTTGGTTCGGTCGGATTTTAAAACAAGCTATAAATATGTTTTGTCTCTTTAAGTTTGAGCGATACCATTGAGTTATAGCGTAAAACACAGACAAATTCTTTTATAAAAGTATTTTTTGCATTTTTGTAAAAGTAACATGAATTTTAGACTACAGAATTTTCTAGTGTACCTAATATATAATTTAAAAAATTAAAATGACAAATGTACTTACTTATAATAATTTTAATTACTTATAATAGACTTTTGCCACAAACTTTCATTTAACTATTTAACTCTAAACAAACAAGTCGAAATATCTTGATTATAATCTTTAAGCAGATGTTATGGAAAAGTTGCAAACTACCAAATATTATGAAGTATGCAATACCATAACTCTGAATTAATATATCCTGCCAATTTAAGATTAACAAAGTTTGAATTAGTTTATTTAGGGAGCCGAAAATATCAATTAATATGATTCAATTTTACCACCCCACATCTAAAATTCACTGCCATCAACCATCAGTACGCATCAAATTATAAATCAAAAATGCATTTGTACTGTATATTTGTACAGATATTCTTGTTAAGAAATGGTAACTTTTAAGTGCCACTAAGAGCATATCTATAATTTTTTCTAAATTTAAGTGCTTAATTTAATTTTCTCTTAGTTTAATAACTGTGATGTTTTATAGATTGCTGAGACAGAAGACATCAATTCAATGTTATAAGAATTTTCATACATCTTAAAGTTTTTATTTGGAAACTATTCTTAACTACCACAAAAAGATTTAAGATACTTAGAGTTTTGTTCGACGCATTATTACACACATGCCTTAACTACAATTGTTTCAGTATTTAAAATATTTTTATAAGAATCGAATGAGCTCGTCCTGTCTAACAAATCGAATTCAGAACCACGATGGCTCAGGGGATAAAGCGTTTGCCTCCCAATAAAGAGATCCAGGTTCGACTCCCAGCAGTGGCTAGATATTACGAATTCTGTTTTAAGTTCACTCCGACCACAATGCTGATGTAAAATATCCTCAGTGGTGAAACAAGCTAATGAAGGTAGGCATTTTATTTACGTCGCACTGAAGCTGCACAATAGGTTACTGGCGGCGGCCTGGGAAACATCCCTGAAGATAAACCGAGGACATTTCATTGTAATTCTGTTCCTCTGCTGAGGGGATAGCTCCCCGCCTTTGATAGCCCGACGACCTACGTGCAAAGTTGAGCACTTTACGGTAGAACTGTTTAATGAGGACCTATACCGCACACCCTCGGTCCCTACGTAGGCTAATCAAAGTGGTGACCCACCTGTTTACTGACCGCAGCCCTTCGGTGTTCTACTGCGGGCCGTGTCCTTACGATCAGTCCACTGCTGGACGAAACAAGCTAAGAGTATTCCCAAAACTAAGAGTAATACATTAAAACACAAAATAAGATAACAATCGAGGAAATTTTACCACAATGCGTAAAAAGTTGGCAGCCCTACGTATTGCAACCCAAAATTACTTTGTTCTTATACATGTTGAAATTATTTTTTGCTATGTTGTCACTTGTGATTTAATATATTATACTGGTTCATTCTGTTTTCACACATTGAACTAAATTCAAAACATTTTGAATTGTCCCTTGCATTGTTTTAATCACTATTTAACGTGTTACTTATATTGTTCTCATTCTTGTAAACCCTGAAAATGATTTATTGCTCTGCTACAATATTTGATTGATGCTTCATTATTATAATCAATGATTTAAGTTACTGAGATTTCTCAGTTCTTTTTGATAAAATTATCTCAATTGTATTTTGCATTGTTTTAAATATGCAAAAAATATTTTTGCATTGTTCTTCTCATTTTTTTTTATGCGACTGTTATTGATGTCGATAATTAATGATTTTAACAAGTTACTGAGTATTCTCAACTTAATCATCTCAATTGTATTTTGCATTGTTTTATATATACAAAATGCATTATTTTCCTGGTGGTTTTTAATTTGACTGCTCTCGAAATCGTTAATTTATGATTTCAACAATCTCCTAAGTTTTCCCAGTTCCTCTTTATAAAATCCTCTCTATTGTATTTTGCACTGCTATAAATATGCAAAAAAAAGATTTACTGCATTGTTTTTCTCATTGTTTTAAATTTTGTTGCAATTGAAATTGATAATGATTTTAGCAAGTTGCTGAGTTTTCTCAGTTCCTTTTGATAAAATCACCTCAATCGTATTTTGCACTGTTTTAAACATAAAAGAAGTTTTTTATTGCATTGTTTTTCGCGTTGTTTTAAATTCTGCTGTTATTGAAATTGTTAGTTAATGATTTTAGTAAGTTACTGAGTTTTCTCAGTTCTTTTTGATAAATTCATCATTGTACTTTGCACTGTTTTAAATATACAAGAAAATTATTTCATTGTTTTAAATTTTGCTGTTATTGAAATTGTTAATTAATGATTTTAACAAGTAACTGAATTTTCTGAGATCTTTTTGATAAAATCATCTGAATTGTATTTTACATCGTTTTAAATATGCAAAAAAAAATTATTGCATTGTTTTTCTCATTGTTTTAAATTTTGCTACTATTGAAATCGCTGAATAATGATTTTAACAATCAACTGAATTTTCTCAGCTCTTTTTGATAAAAGCACCTCAATTGTATTTTGCATTGTTTTAATTATACAATTATTTTTCATTGCATTGTTTCTCTCATTGTTTGAAATTTTGCGGTTATTGAAATCGCTAATTAATGATTTTAACAATTAACTGAATTTTCGACAACTCTTTTTGATAAAAGCACCTTAATTGTATTTTGCATTGTTTTAATTATACAATAATTTTTTATTGCATTGTTTTCCTCATTGTATTAAATATTGTGGTTATTGAAATCGTTAATTAATGGCTTTAACAATTAACTGAATTTTCTAACTCCTTTTGATTAAATCATCTCAATTGTATTTCGCATTCTTTTCTCATTTAAATATTTTTTTCTCATATTTTTTAAATGTTGCTGTTATTGAAATCGTTAATTAATGATTTTTAGCAAGTTTCTGAGTTTTTCCAGCTTTTTAAAGTGATCTTAATTGTATTTTGCATTGTTTTAAATTTACAAAAAAAATGTATTGCATTGTTTTTCTCATTGTTTTCAATTTTACAGCTACTGAAATCGTTAATTAATGATTTCAACCAGTTCCTGAGTTTTCTCAGTTTCTTTTTATAAAATCCTCTCTATTGTGTTTTGAATTTCATTAAATGCACAAAAAAATTTTATTGCAATTTTTTTCTCATTGTTTAAAATTTTGCTGTTATTGAAATCGTTAATTAATGATTTTAACAAGTAACTAAGCTTTCTCAACTCTTTTCCGTAAAGTCTTCTCAATTGTAACCTGAATTGTTTTAATTATACTGGGGAACAACATTTTTATTTAATTGGTGCAACTACTTGTTCTCAAGCAATTCGATTGGTTCCGAATGCTACAGATTTTTTTTTCAAAATGATATTTTAATGATGTTTAAGTTTATTAAGTTGTTAAGTTTAGTTTATTAAGTTATTATGTTAAGTTATGAAGAGCGTATAGCTTTATATGCATACGTATACACTTGTCTGCTTTGAAAGTAACGCTTTAGAAAATAAATTATTGAGTCTAACGCAGCACATTATAAAGAGAAATATATTATCACCTTCTTCAACTACTCCCTACGTAACAGAGAAGTGGAGACACCTAGTATTCACGCAAGTACACTTTGAAAAATCTGTTACGGAATATATTATTAAATTGCATAAAAAATGTAGCGCGTAGAGAAAAACTGATTGCATATATGAAATCACTGGCTCAAAATTATCAGTGATCTGTTCAAAAATCAAATACAATTGAAAACAAAAACAAAAAAATCCACATTATTATTGCATGTATTGTTATTTATCCTATTTTAAAATTTTGTAAACCTTGATATTTATTTCTTGCATTACTGAATCAGGCGATCAACTTTCTCTCTTTCATTACCTTTTATTTATTTATTTATTTATTTATTTACTTATTTATTTATTTACTAACTTATTTATTTACTTATTTATTTATTTACTTATTTATTTATTTACTTATTTATTTATTTATTTACTTATTTATTTATTTTACTTATTGATTTGTTGCCAAAAATTTTATAACTTGTTATTTTTCCATTTCCAAATCGTTTTAAATTTTCCCTATTTTTAAAATTGCTGTCTTTTTTTTTCGCATTGTTTTAAACTTTCATAAATCTCGAATTTGCAAACCTACTGAATTTTACATTGTGATTTCTTTATTGAATTATGTATTTCATTATTTTGAAAACTTGGATTTTTCTAACGCTCGTTTGATATGGCTACAAGACTTCACTTGTTCTTTCTTTATTGTCATAGATTAAAAATTAGTTGAAACAAAAATTAGTTAAATTAAAGACTAGTTAAATCAAAAATTGAATATTAATGAAATTGAATGTAATATAACATGAATATTTATGAAATTGATATCTACTGTATTTTTAGGGACTTTTTACAATGCCGGGGCAGGTGATAAAATCCCCATTGTCAAGTTTTCGGGAGCAAGAAAATTCACCTGTTTTTTTTTCACTTTCTTTAGGAGACGGTTACTTTTGTAAGTAGAATAAAATTAAAGTAAAAAATAAATAAAGTCGTTTATTATACTTGCGGCAGTAAAATGGTAAAACTACCGTTTTGTGTTTTTTTTATGAAACACATTTTTTTTCTTTGATTGAATATCCTTGTCAATTACCTTTTATTGGCGAATTTTAATTGCTATTTTGGATGGCTATTTTGTGTTTAAATCTTAACTTCAATTTTTATAAAATTTGTGTGTAAAATTGCAACGTGTTTTCAACTAATAAATTATTTCCCGCAAGTATTTTAAAAGTACTTTTACTCTTTTGTAGCTGTAAAAATGTCACGAATTTCACAATATTGATTTCGAAAATTTAAGTACAAAGCACCTTTTGTTTCAATTAGAAACTTAAAGGTTTTATCCATCATATATACTCAAGAATGGGGCAAATTTATTTTCATTTATTTATATTTTAATAAACAAACATGTCAAAAAAACTAATTCATCAAAAACTTTAATTTGGACTTATTTTAATGAAAATGAATCATGGATTTGATCCACAGTTTTATTAACCTCAAATTTAATTCAAGCATTTTTAAATTTAAAAAAAAAGTGAAAAATTAGCATAAAGCTAGTGATAATTGATAAATAACCATACAAAAAAATCCGATTCCCATATTTTTCAAAATCATTTCATCATAAATTTCAATTTGGACTTACTTTAATGGAATGTATAATGGACTTGATCCACAGTTTTATTATCCTCCCATTTAATTCAAGTATTTTTAAATTTAAAAAAAAAGTTCAAAATTAGCATAAAGCCAGTGGTATTTGATAAATAACCATACAAAAAAATCCGATTCCCATATTTTTCAAAATCATTTTCAAAAATTTCAATTTGGACTTATTTTAATGGAATGTATAATGGACTTGATCCACATTCTTATTAACCTCCCATTTAATTCAAGTATTTCTAAATTTTAAAAAAAAAAGTGCAAATTTAGCATAAAGCCAGTGTTATTTGATAAATAACCATACAAAAAAATCCGATTCCCATATTTTTCAAAATCATTTCATCAAAACTTTCAAGTTGGACTTATTTTAATGGAATGTATAATGGACTTCATCCACAGTTTTATTAACTTCCCATTTAATTCAAGTATTTTTAAATTAAAGAAAGGCTCAAACATTGCATAAAGCCAGTGGTATTTGATAAAAAAGCATACGAAAAATTCCGATTCCTATATTTTCAAAATCAATTTTTAAGGACGTTGCTCTCTCTTTAAGGTCATGGTGATAGCAAAATCTGCATAACAAGAGTCGAGCATATTCTAAAAATCACGGAGAGTTCACTGAGAATTTCCATTAAATTCCAACATCACTTTCGGAGTTAATAAATAAAAGATGATAGCCATCTAATCAATTGGTGCGAAGGAGACAATTAAAAGAGTTCCGTCAGAAGAACATTTATTATCTGCACGGTTGGTGCACCCCTTTCACTTTCGAACAAGTAGTGTTCTCTAGAAGACAACAAAATAGCACAGGAAGAGTAGTACCACAATAGGAATCGTCTTCTGAAGATGACCCATATCGGGTATCGGCAAAATAAAGATGAATGGTGGTGCGGAAGTGATTTCGAAATTGGGTATTTAAAGCTTTAAGNGTTCACCTCATTGGAAGAAGAACGCTCTATCCCCTGAGCTATCGCGGCTCTGAGCTACCTATTGTAAAAATAAAAAAAGATGTTACGTTGTATAAGTAATTGTGAGTCTAAATTTTTTTTTATATAAGAAGTTCAAATCCAACCTTCAATCTCAAACAAATGCCATCGTAATGTCGCAGGTCAAGCAATAAAAAATGAGTTTCTTGATTGCCTAGATAGTCATAAAAACTTGTGTCATAATTTAGGTTCCAAGCTTACGTCCCAAACGTGACGCGTTCATTTATTTAATAATTTTTAAAATTTGAATTTTTCTTTCAATTTCTAATAATTTTGATAAATTGTGGATTCTACATTAAGTGTTGTTGTTTTTTTTTTTTTGGTGAATAATATTCCTGAATTTAATCTCCGCAGAAAGTGTTCACAAAATGTGTTTTTTCTGATTCGACCGAAAGAGTTTTTTGATGGATAGTATTAATAAATTTAATCTGTGCGGAAAGTGTACGCAAAATATGTTTTTTCTGATTCGACCGAAAGGAGTTTTTTGATGGATAGTATTCATAAATTTAATCTGAGCGGAAAGTGTTCACAGAATGTGTTTTTTTCTGATTCGAACGAGAGAGTTTTTTGATGGATAATATTCTTAAATTTAATCTGAGCAGAAAGTGTTCACAGAATGCGTTTTTTCTGATTCGAACGAAAGAGTTTTTTGATGGATAATATTAATAAATTTAATTTACGCAAAAAGTGTTCACAGAATGTGTTTTTTTCTGATTCGAACGAAAGAGTTTTCTGATGGATAGTATTCATAAATTTAATCTACGCAGAAAGTGTAAGCAGAATATGTTTTTTTCTGATTCGACCGAAAGAGTTTTTTGATGGATAGTATGCATAAATTTAATCTGCGCAGAAAGTGTTCGCAGAATGTGATTTTTTCTGATTTAACAGAAAAAGTTTTTTTTAACTGATAGTATTAAAAACATTAATCTGTGCAGTATTGACTGTTATGAAACATACTCTCGCACCACACTTTTCGAACTAAAGCAAGAAAAAATACATAAACTATATTTTAAAATAGATAGTAATAAGACGGAATGAAGAAAAAAAAATTTAAAAAGTATTATTTAGCTTGAACCAAATTAGGTATAATTATACGGGAATTTTATCTAATTTACCATTACGAGGATTATTAAAGTAATCTATTAAAATTAAATAACATAAAGAAGAGTGAACAATGGTGCAGACTAATAGAAATATTTTTATTCTAAAGCTTGTTGGTTCACAAAAAAATTACTCTTTAGACAGAAAATGTTCTATTTTTAACCTACATGTAAAAGATACGGAATAGTATGAATTATTTATTCCTATTTTATTCATATGTAGCTTTCTAGAAGTAAATTTTAAAAAAAGTCTGGGACAGCAGTGACAGTTAATTTAAGGGACAGAATATCTCTGATAAATTAAGAAATTGTTAAAAAGCTAATATAAAATATAATGTACAATTATAATAACCTTAAAATTTACCAACAAAAAATTATACATTGTATACTTATCATGGTTCGTAACTATATTGAAAGTTAACTTTGAATGTACTTGGCTTGACTTGTATTAAGATCTGGTCGTCATCCTATACCATTCATCAAGTAGTATTTGTTATTGTATGAGTTCATTGATGTTAACCATCACCTCCTACATCAGAAAGCTTCCACACGGTTTCTTGTAAGTAGTCTGCGCAGACTATTTAAAAAGTGAACAGTTTGAGCGCATGAAACCAAATTCTATTTTAAAAGTGACTGAGAGGAATTTATTATATATATTTGAGAAATGAATCTGTAGTGATTTACAAGTAAATAAGACAAATTAATCATATTCATAAATTAAAAAAAATTTTGGACATATATTTGCTACCACTTTCTCATTTTTACTGGATATTCTATTAAAGGGCTCTTTCGTAAACAGGTTTAAATTCATAGTGATCTGATCGGACCATCTATAAAAAACCGTGTGGAGGCTTTCAGTTGAAGGAGGCGATGGGTTAACAGTCTATAATCAGGGTTCCCACGGTCCTTGAGAATTTTAAAAAGTGGTAATAAAAATTAAAGAAGTTTTGATATTTTTAATTCTGTGTAGCCACCACTAAAAATTGTTTTCTAAAAAATATATATATTCACGAAAATTTCAGCACTTTACGATGAAAAAGCATATTAAAACAAAAAAATATATTGTAGCTCCACCCTAAATTTACTACCACTTTTTAAATTTTTCAAGGACCGCGGGAACCCTGATAATGGTACTTTGAATAAAAGCATACCCTCCAACTGCTACGGAATTTCCGTAGTTTCAGATATCTTCTTTTCCGACGGTAGCAAAATTAATGTCTTAACATTTAAAAAAAATTAATTTTAGCGTAACTTGTCCACTATTACTTATAAAAGTGCAGGCAATATGGCTAATAAAAATTTTGAATGAAACACGACTTCTAAGTCATGTAAAGTAATTTATAAAATTTTATTTACAAACTTGCAGGGAGAAAGTTTTATTCGATAGTTCACAGGAAGTTCGCATCAAGTGATACATGATCCATATATGATCTATATATGCGTGATCTATTTGTTAGCTTGCTTAGCTCATAAATGTTGAAGTTGCTTAAATTTAAGAAATTTATCCAAATTTAATTGCCGTTTCACTACCACTTGGTAAAATCTTTTTCAGTAACCGTACAAGTTGGCTGATATGCAATGCAATGTCTCTTCAAATGGGACATCAAAAGTTATCACTCTAAAATATAAAAATTATGTAACTTTATACTTAGTATATTATTTTATCATTGTTAATTAACACGTTCACGCTGGGGTGACCCACCGGTGGGTCACGCTAGATTGTCTCATCGGGCGGCGCACTGGAGTAAAAACTGGTAACAAATAAATTTCATTTTTTAGTTTTTTTCCGGTAATAATAAAAATCCATAACTACCAATTGTTTTTAACGGATGCAATTTTTATATTGAATTGCTTCTTCGTCGTGATAAATTTCATTATAGTGAATTGTTATTGTTGAGAATAGATTTACTCCTCCCGAATATTATCTAATATTGAAATAGTTCTTCAACCAGTATTTTCTCTTTTCCGTCCCGCTTTCCGGCGCAACACCCGGCGTGAACGTGTTAGTACCTTAAAAATTATCTGTTTTAAATGAGTTATTGCTCACATTATTATTTTAATTGTAATTTTAACGTTCTGGAATTGCAAATGTTTAAATGCTAGCGAAATAAAAACAAATTAAGCTTTATTGTTGATTTACTACAACTTTAAATATTGTGGCCAGCTTGGACATCCAGGTGGGTATGTATGTATTTAGTTCTAGAACTCGCGTCTGTGTTGTTTAAAAAATAAAGTCAAAACTTAAACTCAACCATTTTGTTTCTCTGTTTCGGAGGTCCTACAATTTTAAAAAACGTATTAATCTCGGTAAATTTATGTCATTACTAGTTAAAATTTCGTTTTTTTTAATATACCACATGAACGCTTAAGGGTTTAGTAAGGCACACTTCTTCTTCAAATTTGTTTTCCTTAGAAAATAACATATAGTAGTGGTCACAATTGTATTAATGTTCCATGTTTGTCTATTGTTCCTTATCACCTTCTTTTTCTTTTGTTCTTTGAGCTGGGCACCTATTCCATTCATCATGTTTGTTTAGATAATTGTGGTGGGAATTTTTGAGGTCAGCAGTCTATGTGGTGGCTGTTAGTCCTCATCACCAGGTATGCCAACTTTGCTCCCCATTGAAGAAAAATTATTTTCGAGTGGTAGGTTTAGTTTAAGCTATTTTAGTTAATTAAATTTGATTTCAAATTGTTTTTCCACCACAACATATGAAACATGCAAAACCTCTTATAAAATGCATCTTTGTCGCAGTCATCTCGTCTTGAAAATTTTTGCAATATCCCATATTCTAGACGACTTACTTTTAAATTCACTATTAATTTATAAAAACTTTTGCAGACAGAGGAGCAGGTGGCATTCCTATATCACTACTCCATTACATAATGAGGAACCAAATTGTTCTTCCTAATTTCGATTTATCATATTATATTCGTTAAGTGAAAAATACTTATAAGACTGATCAACTTATTTATAAAATTATAATAAAAAAACAATTTTATATATAATTTTAAAGATTTCTATAAATGCCACTGGTGGATCTGGTCGATCGGCTGGGCACCGTGCTGGTGTTCGGATGGCGGCATTCGTAGGAGCTGTCGTGACTGCGAGACATCTTTTCCGTATGCCCGAATGTGGGCGGGGCAGTAAATTTCCCTCCTTATTTATAAAATTAAAGTTAAATAAAAACCTTCAAAATTTCAAGCAGCTCAATGAAACGTTAGTCACCAGTTTTCAAAAAAAAAATTTCCAGTTGTGGTTTCTTTGTATGAAAATTTATCTGAGACACGGTGAAAATCCTATCTTCGTATATTTCAGATAATTTGACACTAAATAGGTCCCCTTGAAAGAGCACGGCTACCAACTACTACGCTTTTTGCAAAATATTTTATAGAGTGGTAGACAATTCAAAACTAAAGCTACCAGAATTAGCTTTCGGATCATTGCAAGTAGTGGTGTAAAAAGTAACTTTAAAATTCATAAGAGAAAGCATAATACAATAAAACATAAACTTAACTACCACTAGAAGAAATTCTTCAAAAAGCTTAGAAATTTGGCAGGTTTGAAAGACGAATATATTGTAGTAAAACCATTTAATTCCTATATTGTATTCGATAGGGATCCTTGATTTTCAATTGAAGACACTCGCGTATAAATTTTATTAAGGCTAATAACTCAGCATATTAAAATGGTCACTAATCTGTAAAATGTAATTATTTTAGCATTTAAAGGTTATGGAGTAGACCTGAAAATTTAAATTTTTAGTTAGTAGCTAGTGGTTGGTAGACTCTAATTACTTAGTAACCACTTTTTCCTCAAGCCTATTGGGTCACCAACCCAATTGGTATATATAGGTCCTTTTCATTTATTTTTGCAAACATATTTTCTTTCTATGACTAAACCTTTTTTTAAAAAAAAATAAATACATGTTAGAAATAATGTACGATAGCAAAAAGTTAACGATAAAATTAATAAAAATATGAGACAAAATTTAGTTAAACATACTGACTTTAAAAGAATTTAATGCAAAAACATGAGGGGATACAAAATACAATTAATGTATGCATTAGAACTTTGAAATATACAGGGTGTCTCAGTTAAGCGTTTCAGAACTTCTAAGAGGGGTAGGGGGCATCCTGACGACTCAAAATCATATAGCAATGTGGGGTCGGAAATGCTTTCCTGAAGCGGTGACGTACACAGAAGCACCATAAAGAAAAAAGACCGTAAGTGAAAAATCGCTATAATAATACATTGAAAAAATTATATGGCCTCCTCGGTCACCCGACCTATCATGTCCTGATTTCTGGAGTCATATGAAAACACTGGTTTATGACACCCCTGTTGATAATGCTGGTTGCAAGAATCGCAGTAGCTGCCTGCAAGATATGCCTGGAGTATTGCAGAATGTTCGATTGTCCATGCGCCGGAGATGTGAGGTGTACATTGTAGCCGGTGGCAGAAACTTCGAACACTTACTTTGGCCCATGTACCATATGATTTTTTCAATGTATTATTATAGCGATTTTTCACTTACGGTCTCTTTTCTTTATGGTGCTTCTGTGTACGCCACCTCTTCAGGAAAGTATTTCCGACCCCACATTGCTATATGGTTTTGAGTCGTCAGGATGACCCCTGCCCCTCTTAGAAGTTCTGAAACGCTTAACTGAGACACCCTGTATGAATTGTTAAAGACCTCTTCTTCCACATGTGTCTTTCCTCCACAAATTGATGAATTCAGAAGGATCAAAATTTTGAACGAAGACTTTGAACATTTTAATGAAAATTCTGTTTTGCAGAGTCTCTTTCTACATTGGTGCACTTTTATAATTTTTTTATTACCGTCGTTGAACAGCCGACCTAATTTTTGGGTTGCGACTACTAATGTTCAACTCTGCTTCCTTGTAATTTTGAAACCAATCCAGTAGAAAAGAGAACTCCTAGATCAAGTATTGGGAGAAATTCGCCTTTGTAGAGGACTTGTAGATGGAACTAACCCGCATTTGCGTTGCATGGAGGACAAAACCACGACAAACTCCCACGGTTAGCCTGATGACAAGGGGATTTGAAGTCGGTTCATCCAATGAGGAACCTTCATGCTTTGGGTAATCGCAGAATGTTGATTATTTTAAACAGTCTATATCTTAAGACTCCCTAAAAATTTAAAAACTCCCTAAATTCAGAATTTAAAAAACTGACCCGATTATTAACCCTTTGACGGTCAGGGAAATGAGCAGTTTTCATTTCATTAATTCGCGCAGTATTACTTGCAAACAGTAGTCGAAAGTGGCATCTGTTTTCCACCTCCGTTCTTCCGAAAATGTCACCCTTCTCTGGCGATGCCAACAGATCCGTCTTCTGGAATTGTTGTAATAAAGTGGTAGCAAATTATGTAGTAAATTTCTTTGGAGATGGACAATTACGCCTACTTTTTAATTGAGTAACCAGTAGATTACTGCTTTAACGTTGCATTTCATATGCATACCCTCCAACTTATGAGGATTTTGAAAATAATTCTTTCTAGTGGTAGCGAACCAAAGTAGAAATTTTTAAAGCAAATGGATCTCTCATAAAACTTTTATCAGAACTTAAGAATCTAGCCATATGGCCTGCACTTTTATAAGTAATAGTGGACAAGTTACGCTAAAATGAATTTTTTTTAAATATTGGGCATTAATTTTGCTACCGTCTGAAAAGAAGATTTCTGAAACTACGAAAATTCCGTAGCAGTTGGAGGGTATGCATATGTTACTTATAGTTTTTGATATTTAGTGGTGAAAAAATTACTTAAAAGGAAAAATACTAAACTGAAAGTAACTTGACTTTCGCTATCACTAGGAAATACTATTTTACAAAGCGGAGCAAGTTGGCATCTCTGGATGCGGTAGATATCTCGCCTCACGCGTTTTAAAAATTTCTTAAAGTATTCGTAGTACATAAATAACAGTTTTTACTTACTTTTCGTTTTTAACATAGTCAATGCAGAATAATAATGGCGAACGAGTTCAGCTCGTCAGCGCGCATTGGGGAAAAATTTCACTACGCGAGTAGTGCTCGTTACGAACCATTACGGTCAAAATCTTGCTTCCGAGCGGAACTCGCTTGCGCGCATTATGAGGCACGATTCGATTGCGAGCTGAACTCGTTCATAACCGTCAAAGGGTTAAGAAAAACTTAACTTAAAATTAGCCCAAAACGAAACTAACTTCACGTGACACAAAATGAGGCGGGATTTGCTTATGACGTCAAAGTATAGTAACTCAGCGAATGGGAGGAGTTAAACCAAAGCTTCCTATCTAGAAATGTGTTAGAAAGGCGTTTTAATTTGAACCGCATTTTTTAAAAATTGTTTTTCCTTCATGTTTATATTATATATAGTTTAAATATATATGTAGTGTTTATCAGTTGCATCCTCCCCCTTGAGAAAATTTTTGTGGGCACCTTTCAGCATAATGAAATAAAATGGAGGAATGAAAAAATAATTGTCGAAACTACTTTTTTTCCAACAACTTTTGAAATAAATTCATTTTTATTTATTTATACTGATTCATTTTTATTATATTTGTCTATAAATATCTCTGTTATTTATAAAAGTCTGAACTCTTTTGAAAGTTTTTTATTTAATGATTTGATCCCAATTAGAGGGAATGGAATTATAATTTTTTAGGTAGATGAAATTTTTTAAAAAATTCTTTTTTATTATTAACTTCAAAAATATTTTCGTAAATTTTTTTTGAAGAAATATTAATAATGCTAAACACCTATCATTTTTTATTTTAACTTTCTTAATTTTTTCTTCTAGATAAAATTAATTATTTTTTAACTCAAAATCCTTCAGCATAATGAAGTAAATTGAGGAATGAAAAAATAAATGTCGAAACTACTTTTCTTCCAGCAACTTTTGAAATAAATTCATTTTTCTTTATTTATACTGATTCATTTTTATTTATACTTGTCTATATATAAAAGTATGAACTGTTTTGAAAGTTTTTATTTAATGAGTTGATTCCAATTAGAGAGAATGGAATGAATGGTATATGAATTTAGGTAAATTTTTTTTAAAAAATTCCTTTTTATTATTAACTTCTGAAATATTTTCTTGAATTTTTTTTTTGTTGATGAAATGTAAATAATGCTAAACCCCTATCATTTTTTATTTTAACTTTGATAATTTTTTCTTCTAAATAAAATTATTTTTTAACTTTAAAAAAAAGAACCTGTACACCGCTGTTCTCTAAGAATAAAATCCTTTCATTTTAAAGAATAAAAAAAAAAAAAAAAAAAAAAAAAAAAAAAAAAAAAAAAAAAAAAAAAANAAAAAAAAAAAAAAAAAAGGAAAGAAAGTGATCTAATCAGCATTTCATAAACACTTTAATTCAGTATAATGAATTATTCATTCAGAGAAGCTTATCAATCGGAAAAACAATCTTATAGAATTAAATTATAATTATGTAAGTTACTGTAAAATGGTCTTAGCAACAGTATAATGCAGTAGTTGTAGACAATTTGCGAGTAATTTTTTCATCGCGTTTGATGGCTTTGCACATATGTGTCTTTTTTCTCCTTTTGGTACAATAAAAATAAATTAATTGGCGGGTTTAAAGTAGAACTATTGCACATGGTACAATGCAACACTTGTAGTTTTTGCTTGGTTAGGGGGCGGGGCTAATAGAGCGATTTTAACTATTAATATCAATCGCACCGGTCTGAAATTGGTGTCTATCTTTATAAAATGGCATGATGTTTCATTTTAAAACATAAAAAAAAATCTCATTGGAAGACGAACGCTCTATTCCCTGAGCCCTCTTTGATCATTTAACGATTTTAGAAAAAGCAATGGAAAAACGTGACCGTTTGTTAATGTCACCATTTTCTTGATATTTTTAAAGTAAAAGAAAAATTTGTTTTTCCTTTTTGTATTTATAAATTTAATTTAAAATTTAAATAAAATGCATAAAGCTATGAAAATTTATCAATGCAGGGTTGCCACGGGAAAATTAAATTGCAAGGTGCGGGGAATTCAAAACTTTATTAAGAGAGAAAAAATTAAGCATTTATTGTAATGTACAGTTTAAATAAAAATAATACAGTCAAACCCCGCTATAGTGAACATGGTTTATAGTGAACTCCCGGATATAGTGAGCGAAATGTTCGGTCCTGTGCCTTGCTATACACGGATAATGTTATTTTTTGTGCATATAGTGAACCAAAAAAGTGAGGAAGTTGGATGTAGTGAACTTTTTTCTGTCTTCGACTGATTTTTTAAAAAAAAGTTTTTAATAATTTTGAAATTTCTACTTCAAATTAAATACATACTCCGATTTTCAAAACCATCTATAGAGGGGAATGTAGCGATAAGCATTTTTTCTTGTTTGTTTTTTTTTATTTCACTTTCCCACCCCTAAACAAACCAAGCAGATGTTTCCAACCCAGGCAGACGATGCACCTGTAAGGTGTCAGCGTAATCAATATGCATTTTTTTCAGAGGGAATGAGTAATTATTTATTATTGGTCAAAGAGTTGGATACTAATATGTGTTGATAAGGACCACATTTCAACTCTTTTTTGCTCTCAGTTCAGTTAAAATAAATTCTGCAAACAAGTGTCTCAAATTTAACTATGGTTAGCAGTGAACGTAAAACATTCACCATTGATGATAAAATGGGCATAATCAGAAAAATTGAAAATGGATGCAATCAAGCTGATATTTGCAGGGAAAATATAAACTATCCAAATCTGCAGTTATAACATATGGAAAAATAGGCAATTAATAATTTCTGCTCATGAAAAAAGTTTAGATGGTGGAAAAAAGTTGAGAAAAGCAGATCACAAGGATAATAAAGAAACATTGCTGAAGTGGTTCACCAATTGAAGAAGCCGCAATCTTCCAGTATCTGGCAAATTTCGATGAATTTGCTAAGCGATTTTATGAGACTACTTTTATGTGCTCGAATGGCTGGTTAGGCAGGTTTAAAAAACGGAATAACAGAAATTCAGGAAAAATTATCTGAGAGTCGGGAAGTGTTTCCAATCTGATGGTGAGGATTGCTCATCAGCTAAAGATCACTAATTTTTTTGTACGCAAGACGAAGAGTAATAAAAATAACAAATTTTTTTAATCTGCATAGTATTTTTCAGTCATTCATTTGAATAATGTGTAATAAAAGGGAGGAGTTAAGGAACCATTAGTTAAATTGCCTGCGTAACGGATATAGTGAACTCCCGGTTATAGTGAACTGAAATTTCGGTCCCTTAAAGGTTCACAATAGCGAGGATTGACTGAATTTTAAAAAAGAACAATTTTAAATTTAAGTAACAGTGGTAGTTACGATTGATTAATTAAAGAGATTATAAATAAATAATACTTTTTACATTTTTAGTCCCTCGTGGCATTCCTGCAATGGAATGACTAGATTCGAAAAAAATAAAATATTTGTTCCTACGATTGTCCTCTCACTTAAAAAAAAACATCCTTAGAAAGCATAAAAGTAGGTACATAAAGCTGCAATTATCCACAATGTCCTTTAGGAAACAAAATGATAAAATGAAAATAATTATTTTTCAACATTAGTTACCATTTTTTATGAATGATTTTAAATTCTTCATATAAAAGTGCAGCGTATATGCTTCGTATTCAATTAAGCCACAGGTAAATGAAAGGAAAAAAGTGGTGATTAATAAAGAGCAAAAATTTAAATTAGAAACTTTTTCTAACATATTTCAGCAAAGGCCTTTACCCATTGGCAAAATGGGCCTTGGTTTGGATTTCATAGCGTCCTCACTTTTCAACTTCAATAATTAAGGGTAATAGTAAATAGTGCGCATGCGTTTCTATGGCGACCTCTATTTGATAATTTTTTCAGAATTCTTTTCTTCACTTTTAATTTTGTTATGCATTAAGTTGATGAGTTTATCTTTGATATATGGGACCAGAGAGATCCCATAAATACTTCTTGAGTTGTGAATAAAAGAGANTATATATACACCCATGATCTTGAGTTGTGAATAAAAGAGAATTTCCTCATTTGAACGATATTTTTGTTTTTATTGTTTTAATTAAAAAGCAGAAATTCTATCCTACAGTTCAAACGGGATCATTTTCAGTACTAACTCAGGAGAATTTCACAAATAAATAGGGACCCAGAAGTTAGAATTGAAGCAAGAAAAAAACGATGCCAAGGCCTAAACTTACCCAGGCTGTAAAAGCCATAGCCAAAGAACGTAGACGGGAATACCTTAAGCGTTACACTCAAACGGAAAAACGAAAGGACTCCGTTTGAAAACGCAAGCATGAAACTCCTTCCTCAAAACTGAGTGGTCCTAACAAAGTGGTTAAAAGAATTGATCCCTACCGAAGAGCGAATGGTGACTCTCCGAACCCCTTTCAAGCAAATACGAGAACTGGATGTTGATCACCAGTTAGGGATAAAAGGATCCATTGTCAACGTACCCAATAACGTGCACAAGACCGTAGATTTTCCTCCACGCAATGTAAATGATTCATTCACTATTTATGTGAAATTGAAAAAAAGCCCAGCTTTCAAATCACATTTCATACATGAACTTGTGAACCCGAAACGGGTGTATGATGCAGCTTACAAACTCCATCAAACACCACTGCACCAGTCCGAAAATATTGTTAATATTGATCTCGATTGGCTGTTCAATGTCTATTCAGTCATCAAAAGAATTTACACAGAATGTGTCTGAGCTGCATTTAAATATGTCTGCGAAATTGTGTACCGAGTAGTTCAGGATTAACAGTTAAAGATGTCCATGATGAAAACACAAGTTTCTTTTCCACGAAAAAAATTGTAATCGCTATGCGGCGATCACACTTTTCTTAATTTTGTAGTAAATCGTATAATTTTCTTTTATTTTTTTTTTTTTATTTTTTTTTTCTTGGTTTATGGGGTTACAGAACCCAAAAAATGACCAAAATATCGATTTTCTTTTTTATTGCTTATAATAAAACGTCAAACTATTTCAAATGCACTGTAAAAAAATCATCTCCCTATCTACATATTTAAAAAAGTTATGATTTTAGATTGTCCTAATACAGAAACTAGCTCAACAGACAGATTTCAAAGTGCTTTTTCTCATAGATTATAATTTTGTGTTTTAATCTTAATTAAATCCCTAAGGAACTTTTTCTATTTAAGATAAAGCTTTGAATTAAATGCACTTAGTAACTGTAAACTGTGCATGGAATAAGCATTTTATGAGGTATTGCAATTTTTGCAACGTGTTATATATACTTAACACGAGTTTTTAACCTTTTTTCTACTTTTTTGCAAAATAATCTAGAAAAAATATT
This sequence comes from Parasteatoda tepidariorum, assembly GCF_043381705.1. Taxonomy (NCBI): domain Eukaryota; kingdom Metazoa; phylum Arthropoda; class Arachnida; order Araneae; family Theridiidae; genus Parasteatoda; species Parasteatoda tepidariorum. The sequence goes on from NC_092212.1 coordinate 9,532,410, forward strand.
CTAATTGATGTATCAACAAATGAATGTACAAAATTGTTAAGATGAATATTAAGCACTAAGGAAAAAAAAATTAAAATATGTTAAAATAAAAAAGCTTTAGCTTTTTTAAAAATTTTACATTTTTCAATTGTTTTATAATTTTAAAGAAATTAAACAGTTTAACTATTTTTTGACGATTAATTATTGATTATAAATTAAATGAGCGTGCAAAACAACCACAAAATGATTGATTATACCTTTATTTAAAAAAAATTGTTTCAAAGGTACTGTGACCCTTTAAACATAAATAGTTTACAATGTATGTCATGATTGTAGTTACATTTGAATAGTAAAATAAGTAAAAAAAAAAAAAAAAAAAAAAAAAAAAAAAAAAAAAAAAAAAAAAAAAAAAAAAAAAAAAAAAAAAAAAAAAAAAAAAAAAAAAAAAAAAA
>NC_092212.1:9534424-9611887 GCF_043381705.1 Parasteatoda tepidariorum
AAACACCCCCTTATCTCAGTACTTGATTATGCTATGGTGCTTTAAAAAAAATAAAACGTAACTTCAATAACTATATTTTGAATTCTCTTTTTCACAGTGAGAAAAATAAGACTACTACATGCAATTAATTCCACTTCAAACATATAAGTACAAACACTCACCTTATAATTTTTTCAACGAAACAAGGTGTTGCAGAGATAATAACAAATTCAAAAATTTTTTCAGAGAAATCTATTTGACCAGGTAATCCAAAATATTGCTAGATGACTTCCTATTGTTTGGCAGTAAGCTATTGTTACCAATCAATCTAAAGAAAAACTTTCAAATTCTTATTTTTAATGAATATATATGAAATGTTCCTTCACTGGGTAGTGTTCCTTCACTGGTTGGTTTACCCTACACTGGTGGACAAAATTAAGAGATGGAAAGCATTTTCGCACATTCATTCGCACATGCAAGATACCCGCACACCGCTCCATGTGTTTGACAATGGTTCCGTGAATTCTCAGAGGTACAGGCAGGATGTCCTAGAGCCCTATGTGAGTCTTTTCATCCTTATGTACGACAATGCGCGACCACATAGGTCTCTCATGGTTGATGAGTATCTGGAAAGCGAGGATATTCAACGAATGATTGGCCAGCCAAATCCCCTGACCTGAATCCTATTGAGCATGCTTGAGATGCTCTTGGGAGAGCTATTACGATGCGGCAACCTCCCCCCAGAACCATTCTGGAGTTAAAAATTGCTCTGGTGGAAGAATGGGAGGGTCTTCCACAAGTCCTCCTTAACTCCCATATTAACAGCATGCATACTCGTTGTGCATGCTGTCTATCTGTCAGGGGGGACCATACACCAGGGATGGGCAAACTACTGCCAGCGGGCCAACTGTGGCCCGTCAGAAGGTTTTATCCGGCTCGCTGATAGAATTTTAGCTTGCCGATCCGTGGCGAATATAAACAAGATACATTATACATCCATTATTTTGTCAACTTTGTTTAAAGCTATTTTTTGTTCCTTCTTTTTTAACAAAGTAATTATGACGTTTTTACTTTCTCTACTGTTGGAATTGATGGAAATAGCTTCAATTGGTTAAATTTGTAAAGCAGAAGTCCTTTATAGAATGGCAACAGATTAGCTTCAACAAGCGTTTGTCTTTCTCGAGGATCAGACGTATGGAATCTAACATAAGTGAATTGTGCTTCACATGTGGCAGAGAGTGCATTTTAAACTGCAACGAGCGGATTGTTCTGCCGGTGTGAGTTCTAGCATTATTCATTGAGTATGGAAAGATTGCGCACTATTGTTGTTTCTAAACATGCCAAAGTTAGAGTTTTTCTAATCATTACCAAAAGCTAGTTTCCAAAATTTAATATCTCATGCCCAGAAAATCAGTGCTATGCTATATATGTGAACAAGTGTTTTTAACTATTAACCAGAAAAAATCATTTCAGAAACAGACTAACAGACAAGCATTTAGCCTCGTTCCTTAAAATAAGCACATCTCACTTCGAACCTCAATATAAGGAACCTTTATAAATGAAATCGCAATTTCATTCATCTCATTAAATATTTAAATTAAAACTTATACATCTTTTATTTCTTATTTTAGGAGTTTTTACTCTGTCCACCAAACTTTTTTTCTCGATTTTTTGCCCACGACCAAAAAAGTTTGCCCATCCCTGCCATACACCATACTAGAGGCAATACACAATGTACAAGCCTCACTTTTATTGTCATCTTTTATCTTTATGTTCAGACTACATTGGATTTATTGGCAATAGGTCTTACCAGTGAATGGCACTTTCATTTTTGTTTTACATACTTTATTATCATGGAATAAGCTATATCCATACCAAATTTCATTTATTTATATTCAGTATTTTTTTAGATATTTGGGAAAATGTCTTCCATCTCTTAATTTTGTCCACCAGTGTATATGTATCAAAAACAAATTCATAACTAGACTAGACATAGCACAAGGACTAGATATACTACAAGAGCAATTTAACTGTAGGACATAAATGTAATTTGAGATCATTTATGATGAAACGATGAAAAATCTTCATTCCTCTAATTAAATACTTTGAAAATAGTCATTTAAAGGTATATATCAATAACAATTATTTTATTTAACTTTTTTTATGAAGATGGGGTTCCGCCTAAAAAGGCTGATTATATGGGTTCTATAGCCGAAAAAAAATGGGAACCTCTGGTCTTTGGCAGCACTTGTTAGTGTCCTGCCTGACTATAATTTTCAATCGGAATTTGCTGTTTCGGAAAGAGTTTGTGAACTAAAAATTTTTGAAATTTGCTTACTATAAAATCTATGATTTTTTTTTCTCAATTTGGAAAGATAATTTTAAAAGCAAAATATGAACATGAGACTGTTATAAGACTCTATGGTAACTTGAAAAAGAAAAAACGAATTACATTGTTACACAAAATGAATTGATTTGAAGGCATGAAAAGAATAAAATTAAAAATATGTTTTACTTTTTTTATAACTAAATAACTTTTTCGACAGAATTGTTGATGTTTATATGAAATGTTTGAATTGCAATAAGAAATAGGTCTATGATACTTAGCACCTATGCTATAGTTAATTGCATACATTTGTGGTGTGAGAGTACTGTACCGTATGTACCACTACAATTATTCCCTACCAATTTACTAGTATACAAGACTTATAAACTCGTTTCTATGTTGGGGTACTTTTTCGCAGGTGATGGTTGCCTTGGTCTATAACACTAATGAATTGGAATTGAGTAATTGTAGACGCGCTACAGTACTGCACCACCAGAATTTTGCCTGGGATAGAATCCCTAGGTTCAGTGATGTTTTGTCAGAAGCCGGGAGAGCTACATTACGTTCACCGTCGTGGACGCTCCTGTTGGTAGTCAAATTTAGCAGGCCGGCGTTGTGTGTGAGTTTTGGCAGGCGGACGTTATGAGATTGAGTAACACCTGCGTGAGGAGGAGTTACAAATTGCATGTCGACTGTTCAAAGAGAAACATCCATTGAAGTAGGCGTGTTCAAATCAAAATGGGCGTGTCTGTCGGAGAAGGTGTGCTCAGACATCACCTCCTACATCTGGAAGCCTCCACACGGTCTTTTATAAGTAGTCCGCGCAGACTGTTTAAAGAGTGAGCAAGTTTTGCGCATGAACCCAAAACCTTTTGTAATAGTAATTGAGAGAAATTTATCATATATATTTGAGAATTGAATCTGTGGTGGTTGACAAGTGAATAAGACAAACCAATAATATTCATAAATAAAATAAATTTTTAGTCATATGTTTGCTACCACTCTGATCTATTTTCATTTTTATTGTAATGAATTTTCACCAAAAACCAGAATAATCTAGATGTTCTAAGCAAAATGCTCCAAATGTAATAAAAGAATAAACATTTTGCTTGCAGAGTAAAAATTCCATAATATTAAATCGTAAATTTTTGTCTTTTTTTTAATGTGTCTAGCTAGATGCAAAAATGTCAACTTGTACCACTTTGTAAGGAATTTCTTTCTAATGTTATCAAAATTTGTGTTTTGATGAGCACTTTTTGGTTTCATAAATTTAATTTTGACGTATTTCTCCCACTACAATGAAAAAATAAATCAAACGTTCATAAAAAAATACGGCAGCGGGCACTCCCGACTCCTTTATCAGCATTAGGCTTAATGGCAGACAATTCAAAACTGAAGCTTCCAGAATTATTTTTTAAGTCCTTTACAGGTAGTGGTGTAAAAAATAACTTAAAAATTAGTCAAATTAACAAAAGAAGGAATAATACATTAAAACATGATGTCTTGGGATATTCATCCACTTTCAGATGCTCGTGGATAATGTTTTTTTTAAATTTTTTTCCGCACATGCACTGAATAAAGCAACTACTTCAATTACTCTTATTTGGCGCAGTTATTATTATTATTTTTTAATTTTAAAGCAATAATTTCGTTATCAGTTTAAAATTGATTCAAACGCTTTGTTTAATTTTTTTTAATATTTAAGCTATAGCAAAAATGGCACTAGACCTAGTATATATTTCGGACAAATACCAAAGGTCTAGTCATACTAGGTCTGGTTAAGCGCCATTGCCCGGTACACATTTGCCCGCTATATCCTACACTGATGTTTTTTTAAGGTCAAGTGCCATTGCCCGGTATACATTTGCCCGATACTCCAAACACTGATGTTTGTTCTAATCTATCGTCAGTAAGTATTAAAATATCGAATAAATGTAATTATATCCACGAATAAATTAATATCAAATCGGATGTAATAAATATTTCGGACATTCACCAAAGCGACTAATTTGATTGTCAACATTCACCGGTGAAAGTCAACAACCACCGATTTCGGTCATTCACAGTAACATGCACATCATTTACATAATAACCTCATCAGGACGATTATTTCATACTTTGCCTAAATAGCATCCGGCATTTCAAAAAGTAAAAATAATTGGTTTTGTTTGCGATGATCTCGTAAGGCGATAAAGTACCATGCATAGTACAGGTAAGGAAGATATTAACCTCGAAGGAAAAGTGGATGAATAACCCAAGGAACCTTAAAACATAAACCTAACTACCTGCAATTGTACAATTGTTAGAAAGAATAAAGGTAGGTATATGAAAGTGTCCCTTTGGTAACAAAAATGATAAAATTAAAATAATTATTTTCCAACATTAGTTACCATTTTTTATGAATGTGATTTTAAATTCTTTTATATGAATGATTTTTAAATGCATCGTACATATTTCTTATTCAATAATTCTAAATTGGAAACTTTTTCCAACATATTTAAACTTACTATTGAAGGTGATTACAATTTTTTTTTTGCTTTAAACATGAATAGTTTACAATGTATGTTATGAAGATATTTCCAATTGGATAATTAAATAAACAAATAAAAAATTGTTTTAACCACTTCTTACATTTTTAGTCCCCTGTGGCATCCCTGCAGTTAACTCAGTTCTTCTAACTATCATACTCATATCCTAAACTTCGTAATTTACGATTTAAACCTTATTCCAACTTAGAGATTGTTATCAACCCTCCCCCCCTCCAAACCTTCCATATTTTTAAACTCAGTTGAAGGAACAGATAATCCTCTGGGTTAGGTACTCCTATCACTGCATGAGTCGGTTAGTTTTGATATTGTAAATCTATTAGCTTTGAATTTAATACAGAATAAAATTAATTTTTATTCTTTTAAAACTACCACTTTAAATTAAAATCATTTTTTAGATAATTTAAAAATTTTCGCATTTCAATGCAGATTTTTTGTAGGCCGAAACAAAGGTCTCTAGTAAAGCATTTGCTGAAAAATGCAAGTAAATGCTAAGATTTAAATTCAATCCACTTCAAATCCCGTAAGAAACAATTATACCACAAACTGTTGACAAGTTAATTAATGTCAACTGCAGATATATAGTTTTTAAGAGCTTTAATGCACCTACTTATTCTTTTCTCTTGTCAAAGCTGGTTAAAAAATTTCTGATTTAATCTGCTAATAATGCCCTTTCAGTTTTTTTTTTTTTTATGATCTTTGATAAGGTCTTTGTTTCGTATGGACCATCTTGCATCAGTCATTTTTCTCAACACTTTATCTCAGAAAAATGACGAAATTATACATTAGCATTTTTGAAGTATTGCTCAATGCTATAGATGCATGTCTCATCATCGAAACATAAATTAGGCTTTGTAAACAGTGATGGTCAAATTCATTAAAAATTAAATTTTTAAATGCAAAATAATAAAACATGAAATTTGATGCCACTTTAAGTATAATAATAAAATATTACGCAAAAGGCGTAAGTTGGCAGCTTTGTAATTCAAATATGTCATTGCGCCTAAAATACAAAATGATTTTAGAAACTTATTCACTTTTTCAATTCAACTATTCCCTCACAACTATCAATGATGTATATTTAAAATAAAAAATGTTCATTAAATTAATTTTTATGATGTACTACTAAAGTATTACTGATATAAATTTTTCTCCATTAACTTTTTTTTATATAGGCAGCAACTGTTTATATTTTTAGGCGCTTGTTCCATCACTAAATAAATATAATTCCATTTCGCTCCGAATTACCATTAATTTATGTTGTTGTTGTTGTTTCGGATGCTACTTGGCAATATCAGCTAGTCTGCTTGGTTAAGCCAAGCAAATTGTGGCTCCATCTATTTCTTGGAGCTATCCATAGCCAAGAATACAACTTCAACCACACACACACACACCTCTCAACCCGTTTATAGGGTGGATCCATTCATACATCCATTCATTCATCCACAGATTGTAATTTTTTGACATAAACCAGAGAATGATCCGTCCCCAATTCAGTACTCCCAGAGGTACAATTTGTTATGGGAACATGGAGGACTTTGTAGCCCGATAGATTTAACGTACAAACTGGGATTCGAACCTGGTTTACCTCATAGGAAAGCGAACTCTCTATCCCCACCCCCAAAAAACGGTCATTATTTTTACTGGGTGATATAATCTTGCTTACTCTAAGGGATCATTCTTCATAAAGGGACCATTCTAACAGAACGGTTTCACCGTTCCACCATGCACTCCATAGCACGCAAGTAAGTGGTTGGTATCCTGAAATAATCCTAGATTATTTTTTTCATTTAAGACTAATGAGTCGTATATTGTAGTCAGCACATTAGCCAGCACATGTTTGTGTAATAATAAATAAATAAAATGTTTTATTAAAAAACGTATTGCATCATTAAAAACCAGATAATTTTTTTTCTTTGAGAAGATAAAAATAAAGTTTTTTTCATTGAACTTTTTGTTGTTTTTATTTATGAAGTGATTGCGGTTTTGTATTTAGTACTTCAACTTAGATCATTAGTTTCCATGCATACCTCTTCGCACACACATCGTTTGCATCCGCATTGACCTGGAATATTAAGATTCTTTATTATTCTATCTCCGATAAAGGAACGTTGTAAATTTTTCATATAAATTTTTCTAAGAAAGAAAAAAACAGGCCTTTCATGGACTCATAGGAAGCATATAACTTTTTTAGATCAAATAAAGACATTTTTTATGAATAAAATACCTTCAAAAATTGAAAAAAAAGAGCAGTTTTGGCTCATGGTAACAAATGTTAAGTTATTTCTAGATAAGTATCTTTAATTTTAAGTATTTCTTTCACTACTAAATATCAAAAATTCGAAGTGTCCCATGAAATGAAACTTTATTGCAATTATCACGTTAAAAAGTAGGCGTAATTATCCAAATTCTACACGTACTGCAATTTAATTCGCTACCAGTGTATTAAACTTTTGCAGGAAGCAGAGAAGTTGGCTTCCCTGTCAATACTTTTTCGTGATAATAAATTTCAGTTAATCCTAGTAGAAATTTTTTTAATTAAATTGCCACTATAACTTTCAGAGGTCTGGTAATAGCCAGTTCTAGTACAGATATATTTTCTTCACAAAATAATGTATAATGAAAACTAAACTCAGTGGCGCAACAACCCATTGAGAGCCAGGGCCTACTGTGCCCATCTCAGCTTTCTTGACCTTGGGCTCAGGGGTTTAGGAACAGATGTTCCGGTTTGGAGGTCAGTCGAATGCGGAACCTCCCAGTGTTTAGTCGCCAAGCATGATTGGTACTCATTTTATCAACTCACTGAAGGAATGAAAGGATGAATGAGCCTTACCCGGTTCGAGGATCGAACCCAGGACCTGTGGCACGAAGGTGAGAAACGATATCACTCAGCCACCAGGCCTCATAATGTATAGTGCCGTTACAAAACTATTAAATGTTCAAACTTTATCTTCTTTGTTTTATTGTTATTAACGCTTTGTATGAAGCCTGATACAATATCTACACGTTTAGCGAGGTGGGTCGGCTGTTCAACTATGAATATAAAATAAAATATTTAACTAGGTATCGTTGGGATAGCCTGGTTAGCAGGGCACTTGGCCCATGTCTAACAGGTAGTGGGTCCGATCCCCGCCTGCTGAAGACTCTCCGTGTAATAAATGGTGATTGGCGCACGTTAAATCTGTCGAGTCACTAAGTCATCCATGTTCCCATTGCAAATTATACCTCTGGGGTACTGATCCAGGAGTTTCCTTGTCTTCTGGAATGTGTTCAAAATTACAAGGCTACGGTGTTGAACAATAGTAGTCGTAAGGCCAAAATTGGGACGGCTGTTCAACGGCGGTTATAAAATATAAAATATTTAACGAGTTGGAGCCGTGGAGGCTCAAGTGTTAGAGCTCTCGGCTCCCAGTCAGGTGGCCTGGGTTCAAATACCAGTGATGGCTGGTCTATACTAATTCTGAACCCGGCTTACACCGACGACGATGATGACATAAAATATCCTCAGTGATATACGGATCATGGGTTCGAGGCCTTTGCAATAAGGCTAACAGTGAGAGGCTTTCGCGGTTTTTCTTTCCATGTAACGCAAATGAGGGTCAGTTCTATTAAAAAGTCCTTTGCGAAAGCAAGTTTCTCCCAATGCTTGATTCAGGAGTTCTCTTGTCTTCTGGAATGAGTTCAACATTATAAGGTTACGGAGTTAAACAATGGTAGTCGTAAACTCAAAATCGGATCAGCTGTTTTACTACTTATAAAATAATTGAAGAAACAAATTGACTTTTTTCAGAATGCTGTGAAAAAATGTATAAAAAAAGATGGCGAGCATACAGTATTCATTTTAAATTGCTTTTAATCACTTTCATTGACGATCTATGGCACCACTATGACATTTGTGAGTTGAGCCCTTAGCAAATAATTATTTAGGGGAGACTGACTTCTTTCTGGGGAAGTACGCGAGTGCGACTCAAACTGAAAAACACAAACTGATGATTAAATCCTTCTTTAACTAGCACGCTAATCAAAAAAAGGTTCGCATCAGAGCTCTGATATGCATAAAACATTTAAAATTAATAAATACAATCACTATTTAGGCTTGTTAAGCATCGTGCCAATAATCCAGTTACCAAAAAATACTTCTGTTATTAGTTGAAAAGTTTTTATGCCTAAAAAATAAAATTTTTGACTTGCACCTGTTAATGCCCCTGACGGTGACATCTCGACAAGTGAGGTATAATTTCTATCTCATTCGTCTAAATGTAGTTGGACAATTTCAACATCTAAATATATTTCCGTAAATTCACAATTTTAATTTTGGTTCAAAAGAATTAGTTCAAACAATTTGCCCCTTCAATCGTTCTTATCACTTTTTAATTTCTTTTTCTGGCTGTGGCAACCATTCTATAGTCCAATCATCAAGATGTTAAGTTTTTAGTATTGGGAAGAAAATAGTTTTTCCTGTAAAAGTAATTTATTATTTTTCTTTTTCTCCAGAGAAATATGACGTTTTTGATGGCCCAGAGAATGAAAATATCCTTCATTAGTAAGTACATTCTTACTCATATTTCTTTTTCTTTTACGGGAGAAAGTAAGCAGTGGTAGATAGTTCACAGTAAAAAACACGGAAATTTTCTCTTTCTAAGCTTTCATTTTAACTTTTTTTACAAAAATGTGGGGGTAAAGACTTCTAATTTTAAATAAAATATTATATGACTGTTCATAGTTAAAAATTGTCATTGATAATATGCTCAACACTTTGGCTAATCTTAAAAAAAAGAAGAAAAAAACGCTGCTGAATATAAGAAAATATCAAATATTTTCAATGGCAAACATAGAGAAAATCTCCAGTTTTGTGATAATGAAAAGTGATTGTGGACAAACTTTTTAATATTTTAAAACTTACTCCAATGCTGTATTATCAGTGCTTATAAAAATTTGCAAAAAAATGAGAGTATGGCAGTGATTTTGACCATTCTCCTCTAAGTGAAAAAATTTCGCCAAATTGGCGTTCTTTTTTTTAAAAAAAACTTAATAACTTTTGAAATATTTAAGTTATTTGTTTGTTCTAAGGCCTAGATAATTCTTCACGGTAAGATGGTATATATAGTTTAAAATTGCAGCTTTGGTTCATGTAAGGCACTTAAACTATATTTTTATTTATTATTTTTCTTAGCGAAGGAGTTTCGAAAAATCATGCTAATTGTTAATTCACAACAACTATTTCTGAAGAGAGTACATTTTACAATGCTAGTAAACATTGCGCAACCTCAACGTCAACTGGAAGCGCGTGAACCATTTTTCTGACTCAAGTTTTATTATTATTCCTATTATAGTAAGTTAGAAGAAAACCTCGAAGATGGTTAGATACTATGGATGAATGCTTACGAATGCTTTGGTTCGAACTTCTAACTTCAAAGATGGTTAGAAGTTTGAAGATACTTTGGAATTAAGTTTTAAAATTTTAAAAAAAATCTCAAAACTTTGAAAATTTTCAAAAGCAAAATGATTTAATCTCGCTTCACATTCTTCAAATATTAAAGTTCTATAATAGAATTATTTTATAATTTTTCAGCTTTTTGCATCATCATACTCTGTGCAACTGATTCGTACCAAGCAACTCGAGTAAGTTGATTCTTCATAAGTTTAATTTATTCAGTAATTTAATACAATGTTGAAATTAAAAAAAAATTTATTTAAAATTATCCTACCAAATTTGACGCACAAAAGTACATTTATGTGTTAAACTTTCTTCTCATATTTTAGGAAATGCTATGTATTAAGTAACGAACATTGAATAACGTTACAAATCCAAACATTCTTTAACCTCCGTCCGTAATTACGCACTTTAAAAAATAAAAGAAGGAGCAAATATTCTTACAAAGAAAATGAGAATTTATACTTTTTGACTTAACTATTAAATTAAATATTTAAACAAAGTTTCCCAATAATTTATAATTACTTGACTTTCTTAAAAATCCCTGGGTTTTACGAAAGTTATAAAGAAACATATTTTTGTATCTCTGCTATAACATTTCACATTCTTAATAGCTGTAAAAAATTTTAAAGAGCATTTATTTCTTAGACAATTATCTAACTTACAATCCCCGCATCTTCCCATCTCGTGAGCCTCCAATGGTCCATTTGCTTTTAAATATTTAACAGAAACCTCCTTTGAAAACCCATAGCTGCAAATTTCTTTGAGGTAACAAAATTAGCTTTTTATGCGTATTAAATCTTGAAGTTCAAGTTCTCAATAAAATATTTCACACTACCACAACGAATCAATAATTTTAAAAACAATATATGTAGATAAGATCGATTTGTTGGCTAATCATGCTTATTGATGTCTTAATAGTTTTGCTATTAGAGCATCCTTCCAAACTTAATTGTTGTTTTAATACCACTTTGTAATATCTTTTTCAACGAACGTACAAGTTGACAGACATGAATTCCGCAATAATTTAGTAACACTAAGAAAACATAAGGAAAAAAGAACTTTTAACATGTGCAATATGTTTTCTTATATCATACTCGGTTCTATATCTAAAATGGTAAATTTCATTTTTTAATCATCCTGCATTGTTTCTAATACCACTCGCTATACTTAATCACGAAGATGCATATTAGGAACAGTAGCAGTTTAGAAAACTCTATATTGGACCAAGCAAAGGGATTCGCTTGAATTGGAGACGATTAAACAGTACTTTAGACTTGTAAGTTTCAAATTATGCAATATGTTTCCTTATATCATACTCGTCTCGATATTTAAGAAGGTAAATTTCATTAAAATTTCAAGATTTAATGCTCCAAATCGCTGATGTTGCTACCACCAAGATAATTATTTCTCAACGGCCGTACAACTTGGTAGCAATGCGATTCTAGCATTCTTGCATGGTACCATCGATTTGAAACTCAAAACTTCTAAAACTATCATTTTTTCGCCAAAATATTTGCAAAATATCGCAAATATTATCACCAAGATGGCAAAAAAGTTACTAAGCCGAGTCTTGCATAGGAATTACACCAGGCGTTATTATCTCTATGAAATACTTCAGAATTACACAATTTTTCTTACCAAACTGATTATTAAGGACCCATCTGAGATACATATCCACATAAACAAAGAATATTTGCATAGTTGTAGAATTATTTTCAAATTCGCAACAATATTTGTTCTTCAGAGGGAAACAAAAGATTTAAAGAATTCAAAAATGGTTTCTTTGTCAACTGTTATTTTTAAAATCTTCCGTCTTTAGATGAAAAGGTATTCAAATGATCAAAGAGGTGAATGGAGTTGGAACCGTGGAGAACAGCTTATCGATGACCAACCAGGAAATGCTGCCAAAACCAATTGGCCATCCAGCAAAGGAGATTCTGGTAACATCAGAGGTCAACAAGCATCCAAGACAAACAGAGGTAATTCAGTTCCTACAGCTGCCAACTTTTACGTTTTTTTGCAAAAGATTTTTTCCATTATGGCAATATTCATTCTTTTTTTTCTTCGGTTTATTCACTGACGCTCAGCAACCCCGATGATTACTTCGCAATAATTTCAGTTTCTTGGCACGAAACAGTTGAAATTATTCAATTAAACATGTACTAAAAATAACACTCGTGCCAACGCATCTTACGTCCAGATATTTCCATTATGATGCTATAAGGTCTATTAGTGGATATGATTTTTTTTAAATAATATTTCTAATTAAAAATATATTGCTGTAACAAATTTGGTGATTTCACTAATGTAATTTAATATTTTTGCTTATTAAGAGGACGGATATAATTTAAGAGGACGGATATAATTTAAAGAGGACGGATATAATTTAAAGAGGACGGATAAGTACAATGTTTGTACTCATCACTCTGTGCATGAAGCTAAAAGTTAAGTTCTAAACCATTAAATTAATCTCTTTAACCGTAATTCATATTAGTATATTAATGTAGTTTGCATCAAAAAATAATTTGTAAAATGGTTAATAAGATCGAACGGTATAAATATACTTGAGGGTGCCCCTTGGCGAAATTGGCGACTTATGTTTGGCGCCATTCCTGTTTGCGTGGAACACCGTGGTAACAGGAATGTCTGCCAAAACATAATGTAATTTCAATAAAGTATTGGAAAATTTCAACAAAACATCGGCCAAAACTTTCTAAAACTGCAATGAACCCAATATAAGCAAAATTAATATACCCAATAAAATACATTTTGAATCGAAACAAAAATTAATGGAGTAAGCACAGAAAGAAAAGGAAAAAAAAACAACTCACTTCTTCATTAAGCTTGAATATCCTCAGATTTAGGTGCACATAATTTTCTAATGGCAGTTAGATACTGTCTAAATTTATCATAAATAGAATAGACATTTATCATGTGTACCTCCATCGTCACATAAATTCGGCGAAATACGAATCGAAAAAGGCGTCTGTGGTACCGGACTGCCGGTGACAATTTTTTCTAAAGCCCCTTTTTATGACTGCCCACATACCTTCGATCTTATTGACCAGAAGCAAAAGTAACCTTACCAGCCGGTATCCAACGTTAAACTAACGGACCTCTGGAATTACATATAGCGTTGAACATTTAAAACTAACGCTAAAATCTAAACCGATAAGAATCACGATTGGGTTTCAACATCGCCCAGCTTGGCGATCAACCGCGATCACAACTTGGCGAGAATCAAGGGGCACCCTCAAATATAGTCTACCCGATCGGAAACCGATTTAAATTACTTTATCTTAAAATGTAACGTATAATTAAGTTATTCTACTAATAATAATAACAATCCTGTTAAAACTTTTAATTTAGAAAACAAGTAAAATTAAGAGCGTAATAACGGTACAGGTAAATACCTATAAATTAGGAATGTAAAAGTATTTATTGGAAAACAATACCTTTATGACTTATATCAATTTTGTGCTGATGACGAACAAACCAATATGAAAACTAATATGAGGAAACTGGATCCTTACCATATGATTTTCCGGCCATTACAACGACAACAATGGAAAACTGCGACACCATCATTAGATTTTTATTATTATTAGTTAGGCACATGGATATGAGACAATGGTTTCAAGTTCTATCAAAATAAAAAATAAAAATACTGATTTTTATCTACTCTTGCTTTGATTTTTATTTCCCCAGAAAAATCTTCGCCAATAAACGTAAAAGTTGACGGTAACGATATACGATTCAAAAATTCTTTTAGCTCTTTCGATACCAGCGCCGTATTTAGCAATCATTCACGTGATCCCTTGTGTGTTCACCCGCCAAATTAAGCCAACATCCACACGATACCCCTTGTATGCATGTGCAGTATTTAGCCATTAGACAGGCGATACCCTGAGAGTACGAGAGATGCCTTGTGTGTTTGAAGAGCTGTCTCTGCCCGCCAACTCTTTCCACCAGATTAATTTTTGAAACTGACGTGTTTTTTCCTATTATCAAGCATATCTTTTCGCTTTAGTTTCTTAGGATTAAGCAATTTATATCAATATTTTGATCAAAAATTCCCCAATGGCAATATTTTAAGAATTAAGTGATAATCAACATCTAATTTTCTTAAACACATAAATTTTGCTATTTTTTTTATATGGCTGCAAAAATTGTGCTTTATCGCGTGATAAATAAACAGAGATGTCAACGTGCTCCGAACTGAAGATAAATATTTTCGGGCCGCAGTCTTTGAATGTATGATTCATGGTTTACTTATTTAATAAGCCACTAAGCAATGTCGAGTATTTTAAAAAGTTGGCAAAATTAACCAAAAATCTACACATTTTAGTTCGTATCACTTTACATCGTTCTTTAAAATATTTAGTAGAATCCGGAGCAGTTGACATCTTTGAATAGTAGTACTATTGCCATTTTAACACTGCAAATAGATTAATGTACAGGGAGTTAAGTTTTTATAGCTAGTTCTTATATATAAGACGTAGTTGGAAAGCAGGCAATTCCGCATTATCCAGAGATACTAACTTTTCCAGATTCGACAAAATATTTCAAAAAATGAGTGTCAACTACAAACTAAAATGTGCAGATTTTCTGTTTAATTTTGCCAACTTTGTAAAAATCACAACATGCTTAACTGTTTATTGAAATTACATACATTTGCAGGCATGTGTACTCAATATAGGTTTATAAACCTTTGTCAAGTAGGAGGGAAAAAACAATTCAGATAAGGGAATTACGAAGATTTCCTCGAGGGCTATTGCGGGATTCGAACCCGCCACCTCCACGCTTTGCACAGAATTTGGTGAGCGATACAGCTCTGCCAAGGAGGCCTCACACTTAACTGTTCCTAGTCCTAGTGCGATTTAGCTGAGCACCAGGATCGCGAAGCAGCCCCTATCCCATTCATCATGAATTCGGGTTCCATTTGTATTGAGTCTTTGTGGTTATCAGACAGTGGGATTGCGATTAATTATTACTGGAAGCACCACCAACCGATTCATCTTATACTGATTTGTTCTATGCTCAAAAGTCATGAAGGAATAAGCTTATACTGGTGCGCTTAATTGTTATAAAGTGACGTATGACATAAGAGTTTGAATTATTTAGAAATAATGGTGAGTAAAAACTACATAAATCGAATTTACTAAACCAATAATCGAACATTAAAAGACTACCACTCGAAAATAAAAATCCGCTATTCGGAGAAAGTTGGAATCTCTGTTTATCACGTAATAAATAAGAGTACTATCATCATTACAATTCTGCAAATAGATTATTGTGCCGGGCAAGTAGATTTAAATCTCTACTTCTTATATGTTAGAAGTAGTTGGAATGCACACACACAGACAATTGCTCTTTATCACGTAAAAATAAGAGTACAATACTTTTGCAAATACTTTAAATTGCAGGCAGGTAAATTTTAATTTCTAGTTCTTCTATGTAGGAGGTAACTGGAATGCAGACAATTGGTCTAACCAAGACACCAAAGGAGGCTCAGATATGGGATGGACTAACCAGCAGCCTCAAGGCAACAACAAAGGCAGTGCTTATCCAGATGGGAGTGACGACGGATCTCCTGGTGATCTCGAAGTACTTTTGAGGGGTGTTCCTGGCATGGATTTCCCAAATTTTCAAACAATTCCAGACACAGACTTCGACTGCAGCCAGATGCCATCTCAAGGTTATTATGGAGATGTTGACGCTGGTTGTCAGGTTTGTAGTAGTCGTTTTTGACATGATTATGTACTGACTTGCTGTCTTGAACCTCCAGCAAGATGGTAGTAATACTTATTTTTGCGTCTGCCCTACTTAATTATAGTTAAAACATTCTTATTTACGTGTGAAATCTTTTATATTCATGATTTTTTTTTAAAACTCGTGTAAAGCTTTTACTTTTCCTAATTTCCTAATCACTACACCACAACTTACTTTTTTTCGAATAAAATTAGCTTTTATCTTGCTTAATATAGTAGTTCTAAGACAGAGATGGGAATGACGTTAGCAGTTTTTGATTGCAGTTGCAGATAACTCTTGATTTCTATCGCAGACTCTTTTGTATTTTCAGAAAATTAATTCAAAGCATTCTTTCCAGAACTCTCTGACAAGGTGTTAAATTAAGTTCCAAATCCATTTAGTTTATCTCTTTTAAATGTTCTTGCTGTTTCGCTAGAACTACGACAGAATTTTCTATGAATTTCTCAGACTGAAAAATGATTCCCAAACAGAAGACATATTTGAATTGTATAATATCTTAAAATTTTGGTCTTTAATGTGCAAGTCTTATCTACAAGTGTCGTAAAAGGATATCAGAGTATTGTTTTCGTACTGATCATTGCAAATCAGATTTCCCAATTACGTTACTAATGTAAATGACGTTACTAATGCAAACGACGTTACAAATGTTAATAGATTTCGTGTATCTAAGAATTAGCAACAAAGAAAACAATCTAAGGAAAAAAGAACCCATTTAACGAAAAGAGATTAACAGTTTTGCTATACCGTTTACTAATAATTGAAGTATTTTTTCTTGCAATAATATGTTTAGTTTATTCATTTAAAAAACTATATAAAAGCATCAATTTAAAAAAAATTTCTATGATTTCATTGTATTACTAGCTTAATACCTTTTCTTCATATGGGGTGAATAAAAAAAAATTCTTCAAGCCGTCTAACTGCTCTTCCACGATCGTAAGATCTCAAATTATATCTTGTTAACATTTTGCACTTAATTATAGCAACACCTCACCGAATTCTACGGAAATCAGTTCAACAGCCTATGGTGCAATTTTGGTCAAATACCCAACACTATGATATTTCGAACAAATGAAGAGATTGTGTGCACTACATTTAATACAAATAACGGATACTGCTCTACCACGCCATCTATGTATACTTGATTTTAGTATTAATGGTCGGCTGTCAGGGACGCTACTTTGCATAAATCAGCTGTTCCTTTAGCAATTGTCAAGCAGTATAATTACCAATTATATCACGATAATACTTTGTACCTATTTTATTATATTTGGCACCTGCTATACTTACCCTGAAACATTTGAGTATTGAGCGAAATACTCGTATCTGTGGTAGCAGGGTGGGGTCGAGGGAACTTTTATAAGACCTTCAGGGGGACTTTAGAGCAGGGACATTTCTCTATCTAGCTTTTAACATAATGTTTCAAATAGTATTAAGTATTGGTGGGAAAAAAAGTTCTTTTAATTCTACTCAAATAAACATAGATCCATCACCCTGCTGTTCCTTTAACTATTTTGCGTTTACTGCATAATAACAAATAATCTCAGGAAAAAAAACTTATCTAATTTAATGAGGGTTCATTTAATTTTCTAAAAACATATCTAATTTCATGATGGATGGTTCATTTCGGATTCTAAAATCATACCGAATTTAATAATGGTTCTATTCATTTTCTGAAAACATGTCTAATTTAATGATGGTCCGTTTCGCTTTTTAAAAACCTATCTAATTTAATTATGGTTCATTTCATACTCAATAAACCTATTTAATTTAATGACTTCTCATTTTATTTTCTAAACACCTATCTAATTTAATGATGGTTCATTTCATATTCTAAAAAAATATCTAATTTAATGATGGTTCAATTCATTTTCTATAAACCTATTTAATTTAACACTAGATTGTCCAAGGAAGTCATTCTGACTGCTTTTCAACTGTTTTTTCATATGCAGAAAATGTACAAATAATAATGCATAAATTACTTTTTTTCTCCAAGTGCAGTAATTTTTTTTTATTGTTAATATTTGCTAATATCTTGTTATATAATAGTAAATAATATAAAAAATATTAAAAATTAATTAAACAAATTTCTTTACACATTATTCTTTCGCAATGCCGTCATTTTGACTGCTTTTGGGTAATATAGGTATATACTAAGTTTCAGTCTTTCTAGAGTTAATGATAGTTCATTTTATTTTCTAAAATCATATTTAATTTAATGATGGTTCATTTCTTTTTCGAACAGGTATTTCATATTTGCCAACCAGGAAACAGAAAAGATTCCTTTTTATGCCCACTCGGGACAATATTCAACCAGAAATACCTTGTTTGCGACTGGTGGTTCAATGTCAACTGTTCCGAAACTCAGTCTCTTTACGAACTAAACAAAGATATTTACAAAGATACAGCATTAGTAACTGATAAACCCACGACAACAACAGAAAAGATGCTTCCCTGGTCTGCCCAAGATCTTGACGGGAAACGTCCCGGTAAAAGTTGGAACAACCAAGGACCACCAGGAAAACCAGTAAGTTGTCGGAATTACAACAAGCGATTAAATTTTATGGTGGCCGGATCACGCTATTGGTTGAAAATGACGTGACTACTTGTGGGATGGGAGATTGGTTGCGTTGACGCGATTTGAATTACTGAAAATTTTGCCCTTAAATGAGTTAATTTTTGATTTTCTTTATTTTTAGTTAATAATTTATTATTAATTTTATTACATTCTCAAGATATATAGCAAAACTAATTTTCAAATGTGTTTTTTAGCCTAATATTTAAAACAAAATTCATTTAAATAAAAGAAATGTCTGTTCGATCGAAAACAATATTGTAATTTACTGAATTTTAAAAATTCGCTGATTTTAAAAAAATAGTAACAGTTACAAATGTTATAATGTATAATGCATATGACTAAATAAATATTTCTCTTCAGAATTCAAAATAAAAATACTATTTACAATTCACACAATTTTGGATAATTTCTATTAGAGTTTAAGTCATGGAAATAAAATTTAATACTGTTATTAAGTAAACATTAACCCGAGCACGCGTGGAAGCGGAATCTGTACATAAAGTCAACTAAACACCAGCTGATGCATATCATCTTCTTTCGCACACATCGTAATGTCATTTTCGACCAATAGCTTGATCCAGCCACTTCGAAATTTAATCGCTCGTGAATTACAAATTTTTATACTCAAACCATCACCTCCTACATCAGAAAACCTCGACACGGATTTTTATAAGTAATCTAGGCAGACCATTTAAAAAATGAACCAGTTATGCATTTTCACCGAATTTCCTTTAAAATTCTGAAAGAAATTTATCTTATTTAAAAATTTATGTATTTGTCACATGTTAATAATTTATCTACATGTTAATAATTTAAAAGTTCATATGCAAGGCCACTTTGCTCTAGCTCTTTGGTGGTAAAGTTTTTAAAATCTTGGAAAAATTGACAAAATTTCTGAAAGGTTGTGCTTTTAATGCCTACCACTCCAGAAATTTTTTTTCAAAAAGCATAGTAGTTGACAGACTGTAAACTTTTCGACCGTGAGAGGAGTTTAACCCTTTGACGGTTATGAACGAGTTCAGCTCGCAATCGAATCGGGCTCGTAAGGCGCACAAACGAGTTCCGCTCGGGAGCAAGATTTCGACCGCAACGAGCACTACTCGCGTAGTGAAATTTTTCCCCAATGCGCGCTGACGAGCTGAGCTCGTTCGCCATTATTATTCTGCATTGACTATGTTAAAAACGAAAAGTACGTAAAAACTGTTATTTATGAACTACGAATACTTTAAGAAATTTTTAAAACGAGTGAGGCGAGCATCTACTGCATCCAGAGATGCCAACTTGCTCCGCTTTGTAAAATAGTATTTTCTAGTGATGGCGAAAGTCAAGTTACTTTCAGTTTAGTATTTTTTCTTTTAAGTAATTTTTTCACCACTAAATAACAAAAATTATAAGTATCATATAAAATGCAACGTTCCAACAAAAGTCTACTGGTTACTCTACTTAAAAGTAGGCGTAACTGTCCTTCTGCAAAGAAATTTGCTACCACTTTATTATAACAATTCCAGAGAGCGGAGCAGTTGGCATCGTCAGAGAAGGGTGACATTTTCGGTAGAACAGCGGTGAAAAACAGCTGCCGCTTTCGACTACTATTTGCTCGTAACACTGCGCGAATTAATGAAACGGAAACTGCTCATTTCCCTGACCATCAAAGTGTTAAATAAATTTATGACTTTTAATTAAAAATGAAGTAATTCTTATTATAAAGAAAGTTTTTAAAATGAGTAATTTCGCTGCAATAAATAATGTATATCCAGAAAACGGTACACGTGAGAATGATTTGGTTGCTGAAAAAATTCAAACTCTCAATCGCAATTTTCTTCGAAAATGATCGAAATTTAAATGAAAAACGTTTAAAAATTTCCAACAAGAACGAAGATTGTGAAGATAAACATCTGAAAAATTTGTAATAGAGATAAAACGGTGTTGCCACTTTCCAGAAAAATTTATAAACTAATATTAAAATATCAAGGAATCAAAATCTTTTAACTATTTACCATCGATCAAAAATATTTGCGAATAAATAAATTATTTGTATTACAACTGACCAACCGAATTCATAAAATGGATGTGAAATTAAAAGCTATAAAATTTACGATAATCTTATAAAATTATTGTCAGCACTTTTTAAATTATTTCCTGACTGTGACAAACTTGTAAAACCTCTTAGATATATGGAAACGCACTGCCTGCTTACTTTAATGTTTAACCAAATATTATACTACGAACCAAATATTCAGCTAAAATTCCACGACGAATGTATAGGGCCACTTCGCCGCCCAGGTGCCCAGAAAAATCAAAACACTAGGACTAGGTATATGGATAATACTTTTTAATGTAATTTAATACTCTGTTTAAAAACTTCCATTATATAGAGAGAAAATCATTATACAGGAACTTCTTTGTAGTTAAACTCTACTGACATTAGTTATATTGGTTAAATTTCATTGGCACAATGGCTTTTCTGCTCTATTCACTTGGTTCAGAAACTCATAGTCAATTATTAATTTTTAAAACAAACTATGCACTATCGCAACCGTTATTTCCAGTGATACTACAGCAATATGATTAAAAAATAATTTTTTGAAAGAATTTTTAATATAGTGAGCCATCGCGAATAATGGAATTATTGCGGATGTAAGACGGTGCACTATAGCGAAGTCCAACTGTAATAATTATCAAATTATGTTTGGGCTAGCAAATCAAATAACATTTTCTGTGGTTGATTTCAGAATGCTGTCAGTATGGACATTCCAAGCAAAAGAGGTGGAAAATCATATTCGGGTAACGCCGCAAAATCGTGGAGTCAAACAGATGTTCAGCAAAAAGAAGTAACATTTTCCTGGAGTACATCTAAAAACTATGGTAGCTCTTCATTTTCCGCAGGTGCTTCAAATCCAACACCTAAGCCTATTTGGTATGGTATAGATGGCAAACCAGCTAAAGACCAAAGTGAGCCACCCCGCAAACATAATGGCCTGGTGCAGAGTAATGCTCCATTCGGGACAAGAATGAAAGCTAGTCCATCCATGCCTACAGCTGGTACTTGGAAACCTTCAACAGACCAAACCACAACAACACCCAGCTGGAGAAACAGCCAATCAACAACAGCAAGTTCTCATGGATGGTTAAACCATCCTGAAACTTCCATTGTTCCATCCGGAGTGGATGGAGTTTGGGAACAGGGAACAACTGGATCACTGGAACAGAATGCTGGAACTTATTTCGATAGCGAGAGGGATAATTCTTTAAATTCCATACCTGTTGGAACTTCACAAAATCATAAGAGACAGGCTCTGGTAGATATCAGCAATCCCGAAATTCATACGACACCAATTGAAACCAAAAGTTCTTTTCTGGGATCAACCACTGCAACAAGCTTGGGAGATTGGGTGAACTTGCCCGAAACATCTATTGTTCCAAGTGACGTCAAAGGAGTTTGGGAACAAGAAACAGTTAAAGAACCCGACTATAGTATGTCACCGTCGGTTATAGGTGCCAGAGGAATCGTCATCAAAGCTTCTGGATCCAGGCCAAGAGAAAGCCGATTCCAGTCTTCAACGACAAGGAACAGAGTTTGGAGGCAAAGGCCATCCACACGAAAAGAAAACAGATCCATGGATCCATCAATATCCCCAGAGAAAAAGTGGGGTAAAAGAAGAACCTCGAAATCGAAGCAAACCGCTCGCAAAAATATTGCTACTAGAACCAACTCTGTTGCAAAAAATCAATACTGGTAGTACAGAGTATGCTAAGAATTCAACAACATGTCACTTTACCTTGGATTGATAAATGACTATGTACAACATAAAAAATGTCCCTTAGATGAAGGTATATGTTTGTAGTACATTCACTGCCGAAAATAAGGAAATCTGTAATTATTTTTTGTTTACCACGAACAAATTTTTCGAAATAATGACATTCTACTTGGCGACATTGGGATATTTAACATCATTTAATAACAGCCTTAAAAACAAAGGACGCTCTCGTTGTCGATGGAGATATCGCCAACTTGGTAATCTTGGAGATATTTTTGGCAACAAATGACTTCTTTAAGCTCAAAATGCACAAGTCTTGAGAATTGAAAAGGCATAAGGATGTGAAATATCAGAGAATTCACAAGAAGCTTTTCGTTCCTCCAAACAAATCGGTAGTTGATGGACCATTTGTATTGGTTTTCATATGTGAATCTAACACATTTTGTTAATACAGAATTATATAGTTCCATCTTAAGTACAGAAGAAAAAAAAACGTTACGTAGTTTTATTAAAGAGTATTTCAGTTTAACCATCGGTGCAATATAATTTAACTGTCATCTATCAAGCCTATTCATTCATTATATATCTAATCGAAATTCGCTTTGAATCTCTTAATTCTTCCATTTGAGCCATTTTCATTTATTTTATCGTAATAGATATCACGCACAAGTTTTCATATTGAGTCTATTTTTCTTCTTTTGCATTATACATGAATTAAAGAAGAAATATCAATAATAAGGCATAATTGCTTAGAAATTAATCCTCCGCCAGTAAGAATATAAAAGTTATTTAACACTTCATTTTACTTATTTTAAATGTCATTTTGCGCAATTGTTTATTTTTGTTTTTTAAATCTGTAGCAGAGGATTGATGATGGCTATTATTTTTACTCTGATATCTGGTGGAGGTATTTAGGGGTTTTGTAGATGGTT
The DNA here is from genome assembly GCF_043381705.1 of Parasteatoda tepidariorum. NCBI lineage: Eukaryota > Metazoa > Arthropoda > Arachnida > Araneae > Theridiidae > Parasteatoda > Parasteatoda tepidariorum. The sequence continues at coordinate 9,557,750 of NC_092212.1, forward strand.
TTATTCCTAGATACTAGATTTTGAGATTTGTACAATTGATTATATGCGGGTATTTATTTATTTGTAGTGTTTTTTAGTTGTTTATAATAAAGTTTTTTTTAAGGAAGAAATTGGTTTGTTGTTTTTTAAATATATATTCTGTCATTTCCGAATAATAGATTCGAAAGACTTTATTATTATATAGTGATGAGCCACAAAATACTGCAAAAAAAATTATTCCTATTTAAATTGTAACTGCACCGAATAGCGTCTCGTTTTAGCTTTCACTAAGAATTCAAGAGAATATCACATCATTATGACATAGCTTTCCATTCTAAATATCTTGAGTCGTAGTTTCGACATAAACTAAATAAGCAAATATATTATTGTTCCAAAAGTATTCACATATTTTAGTAGTAGCAATACTTTATACACTATGGGCTATTGGCGACGGTCTAGGAAATATCTCCGAGGATGATCCTAAGACTTGCCATCACAATTTTGATCCTCTACAGATGGGATGGTTTCCCTTCTTTGGCAGTTGGACAACCTGCCTGTGAAGTCGAGCACTTTACGATAAAATGGATTAACGAGGATCGATACCGTTCACCCTTGGACCCTACGCAGGCGAAATGGTCATCCACTCGCTCACTGACCACAGCGGCAGATGCTTATATTTTTACGCTTAGTCCACTGTGGTACTTTATTTTTTAGAGAACGTTAAAAGTAGAAAAACCACTTTTTTAGAGAACTATCACTATCTTGCTATGATCCCTTTTTTAGTAGATTATAAACGCAGAGATGCCGACCGGCCTGTGTAGGGGTTAGAGAACTGTCCTTGAATCAGAAAGGTTCTAGGTTCGAATCCCGGGATAGGCATGGATGTTCTTTCCTTCTCTGTACTATCTGTCCTTATTGTGGGAGCAACGTTGGCCCACCTAAAATTGTGCCCCTGAAAGAGTGGCCAACGAATCTGCCCTTCAGATCATTATCCAGGTGAGCATTGAAAAACAAACGCAGAGATGCTACTGGCGACTAAAGCCGTAGTGATTAATGAAAAATAAAAATCTATTAACAGAGATTGAAATTAGCAACTTTTTCTAGCACGTTTCTTTCAATTCACTATTAAAGGTGATTACAAAGAATTTCTTCAATTTAAATATCAAGGCCCGAGCTAAATATTTGCCATTCCACCAAATGTCTTAAATTCGGCGGGGGGGGGGGAAGGGTTTCAGCGAAAGTATTGACGAATGTTTTTTTTTAAATAGAAAATAAAAATGCCCTCGAGCCTCAGAAAAAAATTAAAAAGAATACAAAAATATTTTTTCTGGACAAATCTTGTATTTTTATTCCATTGCAGCAATTTCCCTTAAATAAGTCACGTAACCATTAATTAAGCTCAGATAAAGCATTAAACAAGAAGAAAGATTATGTTAGTATGATAAAAAAACTATCGCAAAATACAGATGACCACGTGCGCTGCCGCATCACGCGATATCACGTGATAAGGATCTTTCTTAACTGTCTATGTCAATAAAACAGAATAAGTGGTAACAAGATGATTATTATCATCCAACTATTTTTTCAGAAAATATGTTTTCTTGTAACAATAACATATTCAAAAACGTGACATATAAAACTTCATGATCAGGTTTATCCTTATAGTTATCAAAAATTAACCATAACCTATTCCAATAAAACAAAATCTAACAACAACATATTTCATCTTTTTTCCCATTTACTCCTCTCCGACTGCAAAATGAATTGTGAATTGAAATTGCAATTTATGAAATAACTCAATTTAAAGTAAATTTGTTTTTAGATTTGAAGCTTTCTATGGGGAAAAATCAATCATAAAAAAAAATTGTTAGGATTTGCTTTTGGCTAAGAATTTTGAAATTTGGTAAATACTTTTACTCATACTCATATAGGTCATTGGTAAATACTTTTACTCATATATATGATACTCATATAAGAATAGTAATTGAAATAAGAAAAAACAATTTTAATGCCATTTTTTTGGTGGTAAGTATATTTACCACGACCTATTAGGAACTTATTGACTTCTATTTTTCTTTATTTATAAAATAAATTTCGTAAATGATACAAACTTCAGAGGGAATTCTGCATTTCATAACTTTTATACGTTTTTTTAAACTAACAAATGGTTACCAATTTTGTTCAAACGCACTTCAAGAAATCTGAAGTTATTAAAAAATGGAAACCTAAATTAAAAGTGGTAAAAAAGTGGTGGTAAGTATACTTCCCACGGCCTTCGAAAGGGTCAAACAAATATTCAAAAGTCCTCACAATATTTTTGAATGTTAGGTGTTTGCACAGTAATAATCCTGCTTACCAATTGCAAAATCAACTGTTGTATCGTTATCTCTACAAATATTCTGAGCTAAGAAAGTGCATAAAACAGCATAACCCATTCTATGATATTGTTTCTTGGTTCAATAAATGTAAATTAAAATACATTTGACTACCACAACATGAAAAATTAAACTAATGTATATGAGACCAGTTTAATTTTTATTTCATTGAGTACACAGAGATGCCAACATCTCCGGATCCAACAAAATATTTTTAAAAACGGTAGAGGTCTACAAACTTTATTTTGCCATTTATTTGAAAGATTCGACCCAGCTCTACTGTAAAAAAAGAGGCTAATCACTCAAGTCTTTCAGAGATGCCAACTTGCTCCGGACAGGAAATATATATTTTATAGTGGTAGTTTATCAGTTGTGATTCTTGGTTTAATAAATTCAATTTAGTAGATTTTCATCCACCAATATTTCTAAATAATTCGTAGGCATACATAATTCACCACTTTATAGTACTTATGTCATGCAGCTCATTTTTGTGGCGACATAATTTTAACTAAAATACAAAATATTCGATTTCCTTTTATTCCAATTACCAGAAAGAACCACCTTAAAGATTAAATACAAGATGAATGGGAAAAAGGCAGCTAACGATTGCAAAATTTACTTTGTAGCTATTTACAGTTTTTTTAATAATTTTGGCGTGTCCGGAACAGTTGGCATCTCTGGTCTTTGAATTATTAAAAAGAATTGGTGAGTAAACATCCTATTAATCGAGTTTATTAAAGGAGAATAACAATTAAATGTTTACCAGTCGAAAATAAGTAGCCGCTCTCCGAAACAAGTTGGTATCCCTGGTTACAGTCAACGCCTCCTACCACTGAAAGCCTCAACACGGTTTTTATAGGTAGTTCGATCAGACCATTATGAAGGTAAACCAGTTTACGAAAGAGCCCTTTAATAGAAAATCTAGTAAAAATAGGAAAGTGATAGCAAATATACGTCTAAACATTTTTTTAATTTATGAATATGATTAGTTTTCTTATTTACTTGTCTACCACAACAGTTTCAATTCTCAAATACATATGATAAATTCCTCTCAGTTACTTTTTAGTTAATAGAATTTGGTTTTATGCGCTCTAGCTGTTCACTTTTTAAACCGCCTGCGTAGAGTACTTATAAGAAACCGTGTGAAGGCTTTCTGATGTAGGTGGTGATGGTACAATACGCTTAAAAAATGGACCACCCTGAGTAACTTTTGATCTAATGACCGGATCTTCGCGTTCTAAGACTCAATCTAAATGGTTCGTGGGATAATTATTTAGTGCACACGCTATTTTAAATCGCTATTTTAGTTACACCATTTCAATCAGACACAAAAGCGTACTTTCTCTGAATAAACATACCTGTCCTTCCATGGATTCGGATTCCTGTCCCCAAAATATATAGGAGGCCGTGATCTGGGAAATATGGGGTACCCGTAGTTTGGTCTCGAGAGTTATCCAAAGTTTAGACTCCTGAATGTTAATTTTACTTTTTGCGGATTTCGCCATATTTCTATAACTTTTTCAGAAAAATGAAACATTTTTGCACCACAATCATAAAATTCGGTTTACCAAAGAAAATTTCAAATTCAGTATTTTTTATTATTTTATTTAATAATAATCGAAAACTTTTGAAATGTGAGGTGGGCAATTTTTTCAACATTTTAAAGTATGCAAATTTACATGGCTAAATGCAAATTTTGAGCGAAATCGGTCGAATAGCTTTTGAGAAATTGAATTTTAAAGAGATCGTATATTTAAAATTCGATTTCTTCAACTATTCAACCAAATTTTCTAAAACTCTGAATTTTGCAATGTAAAATTACATACTTTAAAATGATTTAAAAAATTGTATACCTTATGATTCAAAACTTTTTCAACTATTATTTTCTAAAAAAAATAATAAATATTTTTTGAAATTTTTTTGCATGGAATTATCTTTGGATAAGCAAATATTGGAATAGTATGCAAGAATTTTTCAATTTGCTTAGAAAGCTCTCGAGGTATTGTGAAATATGCACAATGNGGAATGACAACAATTATAAAATAGCTCAATTTAAAATAAATTTGTTTTTAGATTTCTATGTGGAAAAATCAATCATAAAAAATTGTTTGGATTTGCTTTTGGCTAAAAAATTTGAAATTTGGCTAATATTTTAATATTTGGGAAATTTGCTGGCTAATAACGATCCACAACGATTTAAACTTTTTTTTACCGAGTAACTAGCCCGTATGGCTATCTGCTCATTCATCGAAATTGGTTAATTAACCCTTTCGTGCCGACTGTCACATAAAACCGTATCAATCAAGGTAAAAAGGTAAAACTGGTAATCGAAGTATTTCTTTAGCAGTTTATTTGTGGGCGGAGTTATAATTGTTTGATTTAATTAATTCACCATTACTTTGTTCAAAATAAAACTATTTAGTTATACTTTGAATTAACATTGATTATATATATGATTAAACTAACAGTAGGTTTACGGACTTTTCTTATATACCTACGTATTTTTCTTATATATCTTTCCTATCTCTACGGACACACGTCACTTTGACGTATGAAAGAATTGTGATTCTTAACTTAATAAATTCAATTTAGTAGATTTTTATCCACCACTATTTCTAAATAATTCGCAGGCCTATATAATTCACCATTTCATATTTCAAAATTTACTTAATTGTTATTTACAATTTTTTAAATTATTTTCGCGTGTCCGGAGCAGTTGGCATCTCGGCACTTAGAAACCAATGTATATGTATACTATAAGAAAAAATATGAGATATATAGTTATGAAATATTCTAGTATTTTATGTTTCATTACTCGAACTAAGCAACTGAAACCTTCAAAATCTGACATCAATTGACATTCTGCATTTGTTCTTTCTATTATTGCTTATCGGCAACAGTTGTTTATCACTTGTTTTATTTGAGGTAACGAATCGAAGTATTGTCGGTACATTCCTATTTATTATTGATGTGATAATTGCTTGTTTACTTAAACTTTTGTCTAAATTATGATCGCGTCAAATTGACTAAAAGTCATTACAAGAGATAAAATAAAAATTCAAACGGATTTTATAATTTTCCTTACAAAAGACGAAATCCGTCAAAATGACGTGTCCCGTAAACCTAGTGTTAACAATAATTAAAGTAAAAGCAAAGTAAGTCTGTCAAATTAGCAACGACCACATTTAAGTTACCGTTTTTTATTTAATTACAACTTGATGCTGATTTTGTACGATTGCTTTTCTGAATCACCCGTCCCCAAGGGGTTAATGAGGGAAGAACGGGGGCAAGATAAATTAACCGAGCGTAAAAATTAAATAAAATAGCATGATTGAGTGGTGCATTCGAAATAAATCGAAAATAGTAATAAAGCGCTATCTGGGATAATAAAAATGACACGAAAAATTATTTACTGAAATTGCAGTGCATAGCGTGGGCCGTAAATATGAACAATTATGTCATGGTGTTAGTAGCGATAGTATAATTATAAAAATTAAATAAATAAAAAATTGAGTTTTTACAACCTCTCGCATTTTTAGTCGCTTGTGGCATTAACGATCATAAAAAAGTCAATCGTAAAGTCAACAATCATAAAACATATTGATGTTTTGCAAAAAGTAATATTGAAATAAACTATAATTATCGGAGATATTGTTCCTTATTGATATACAGCATATCCCCAGCTATAGCAAGTTTCTGATCGCCAGCTTTATCTCCGTTTTAATCGAAGATTTATCCCAATTAATAACATGACTACCAAGAGAATTTCTTTTATTTTATTTTAAAAGGTGTTTCTTAAAATGTAATTGTTTATCTTTTTTTTTCTTCGTATAACTGAGTTATTTTTTTGAATGATTTCGCCCACCACTACACATAAATAATTTGAACAAATATTTCCTCACAATACAACCTCACAATAATTTTAAATGTTAGATGTTTGCACAGTAATAATAAGTCCAGCTTACCAATTGCAAACTCAACTGTTGTATCGTTATCACTGCAAATATCCTGAACTGAGAAAGAGCATAAAATAACATAACCCATTCTATGATATTGTTTCTCTGTTCAATAAATGCAAATTAAAATACTTTTGACTACCACAACATGAAAAATTAAACTAATGTATATGAGACCAGTTTAATTTTTATTTCATTGAGTACACAGAGATGCCAACAGCTCCGGATCCAACAAAACATTTTAAAAAACGGTAGAGGACTACAAACTTTAATTTGCCATTTATTTAAAAGACTCGACCTAGCCAACGCCTCCTATAACTGAAAACCTCCACACGGTTTTTTTTACAGGTAGTCCGATCGGACCACTATGAAGTATATCCATTTACCGAGCAAGTATTTAATACAAAATCTAGTTAAAATAAGAAAGTGGTAGCAAATATATGACAAAAAATTTGTTTTATTTATGAATATTATTGGTTTACCTTATTCACTTGTCAACCACTACAAATTCAATTCTCAAATATATAAGATAAATTTCTCTCAATTACTTTTGTAAAAGGTTTTGGGCTCATGCGCACAACTGATTCCCTTTTTAAATAGTCTGTGCGGAGTACTTATAAAAGACCGTGTGGGGGCTTTTTGATGAAGGAGGTGACGACCCAGCTCTATTGCAAAAAAAGAGGCTAATCACAGAAGCCTTTGAATTATTAAAAAGTAATGGTGAGTAAACATCCTATTAATCGAATTTATTAAACAAGAATAACAATTAAAAGTCTACCAGTCGAAAATAAGTAGCCACTCTCCGAAGCAAGTTGATATCTCTGGGTACAGTACGCTAAAAAAAAACGGACCACCCTGAATAGCTTTTGATCTAATGATCGGTTCTTAGACCAATCTCAATGGTTCGGGGGGGGGGTAATTATTTAGTGCAACCACGCTATTTTAAATAGCTATTTTAATCAGACACAAAAACGTACTTTCTCTGAATAAACAGACCTTTCTTTCGATGGATTCGGATTTCTGACCCCAAAATATATAGGAAACCGTAATCTGGGAAATATGGTAGTTTGGTCTCGAGAATTTTCCAAAGTTTGGACTCCTCAATGTTAATTTCATTTTTTGAGAATTTCGCCATATTTCTAGAATTTTTCAGAGAAATGAAAAATTTTTGCACCACAATTATAAAATTCGGTTATCCGAAGATAATTTCATATTCATTATTTTTTATTATTCTATTTAGTCGGAAAAATTTTGAAATGTGAGGTAGGCAATTTTTTTCAACATTTTAAAGTATGTAAATTTAAATGGCCAAATACAAATTTTAAGCGAAATCGGTCGAATAGTTTCTGAGAAATCGAATTTTAAAGAGATCGTATTTTTAAAGTTCGATTTCTTCAACTATTCAACCAAATTTGTCAAAATTCTGTATTTCGCAGTATAAAATCACATACTTTAAAATGTAGAAAATTGTATACCTTATAATTCAAAAATTTTTCGACTATTATTTTATAAAATAATAATAAATATCTATTAAAATTTTTTTTTGCATGGAATTATCTTTGGATAAGCAAATATTGGAATAGTATGCAAGAATTTTTCAATTTGCTTAGAAAGTTCTCGAGGTATTGTGAAATATGCACAATGTAAAATTAACATTAAGAGGTCCAAATTTGCTGATCACACTATGGGGACCATATTTCCCAGATTGCGGCTACTCTCTAAATTTTTGGGGGCCAGAATTCCGAATTCGTAGAAAAAAAGGTATGTTTTTGCGGCGAAAGTACGTTTTTGTGTCTGATTTGGTATGTAATCGGTCCGTCTACACGTGCCTAGTCTAGCTATCTGACACAGCGAAAGTGAACCAGTTAGAAAACGAACCAGTTGTGCACACAAACCCAAATTCTTTTTTGAAAGTACTTGTGAGAAATTTATAAATTTTAGAAATTTTGAGAATTGAATCTGTAGTAGTTTACAAGTAAATAAGATAAACCAATTATATTCATAAATTAAAAATTTTTAGTCATATATTTGCTATCACTTTCTTATTTTTACCAGATTTTCTATTAAATGGCTCTTTTATAAACTGGTTTACTTTCATAGTAGTCCGATCGGACTACTCATAAGAAACCGTGTGGAGGCTTTATTGGTTCCGAAACATTACATAAATTCTTTTAGACGACAATACTTACAATAATCTTTACAGTATAATGACAAAGTTCATCTGTTGAATATAGCAAATTTTGCATTGGCATCCAAGTAGTTGGAATACTTCAGAACACAATGGCGAGTACAAACTATGTCAAAATTAATTTAAGCGATAGATAAAAATTAAAAACAGAGATACAATGGCATTTTATTTCCCATCCCTTAACCCCTTGGGGACGGGTGATTCAGAAAAGCATTCGTACAAAATCAGAATCAAGTTGTAATTAAATAAAAAACGGTAACTTAAATGTAATCGTTGCTAATTTGATAGACTTACTTTTCTTTTACTTTAATTATTGTTCGTTTAATCATATATATAATCAATGTTAGTTCAAAGAATAACTACATAGTTTTATTTTGAACAAAGTAATGGTGAATTAAATAAATCAAAGAATTATAACCCCGCCCACAAATAAACTGCTAAAGAATTACTTTGTTTACCAGTTTTATCCTTTTACCTTTGTTGATACGGTTTTATGCTGGCACGTATTTGCGACAGTCGGCGCGAAAGGGTTAAAAAAAACGATGGTACTTTTTTACGAAAAATAATTACTATTAAAATGCCCCTATACAGCAAATGTGTTGTAGTGGGCTTAAAAGACAAAAAATGAATAAGGTTAAAAGTTGAATGGTATAAAAGGAACTATGTCCCAATACATATTATGTTCTATAGTGGACTGTGGTTTAAGGCTAAAATCTATATAATGAAAAGTTACTGTCACATGATGCGTATAATAATATGTGCAGGGTGAAACAGAATATAGTCTGTCTAAACAATCTTTATTTTAGCATTATATTATGTTCATGAAGAATTTACGTGGCAAAACCGTTGACACAATTAGAAAGATGATGCTTGGTCACCACAGGTGACCAGCTTACCCGTGAAGAGGGTTTAAGGCTTTTAGCGACTCTCATGTCACTCGTACACCCAGCATTCCAGGGATCTAAAGGATCAGGGATGCTGGGAAAAATGAAAGTTCCTTTTTACTTTTTTTCCGTTTTGATATACACATGGAAGCCATAGACGACTAAAAAATGTTGCAAGAACTCAATTTTTTTTATTAATTTAATATTTATAATTAAATCCTTTTTTTACTTAATTATTCAATAAAGCTACCACCAAGACATACATCGTAAATTATTCATATTTAAAGCAAAGAACTTCTTTTCAATTACTTTCAATAGTAAACTGAAAGAAATATTATGGGAATTATTTTTATTAATCAACGTTTTTTATATTTTTAGTCGACTGTGGCATCCCTGTACGCGTGAATTTTTAGATCTTCTAGCCATTAATGAGTTGAAATGTTTGTAAAATTACAAAAAATTCTCGAAGCTTTAGGTTTTAATTGTTTACCTCTCAATAAAATATTTCGCAAAAAGTGTAGTAGTTGTCAGCACTGTACCGCTAAAATAATTTTGCAAAAGCGTCAAAGAAATTAACAGTTCATTACTATTCTTGAGTATATTAATACATTTAAAAAGTATAAAGCAGGTTAATTGTTTTGATAAAGAAAGCGTTTTCTTTTTGATCAAAAAAAAAAAACTCCTTTAAGACAAAGAAGAGCGGAAGTGGAAGCGTACTGGTGCGTGAAAAAATGCAAAAGAAGAAACTTCTTTGAAACTCATAAAAAAGAATCAATGAACGATTATGACAAATGAAAATCGAACAATAGTTATAAGAACTTCCTTCCGCAAAGGAACAATTACCAAAAGGGGAAAATTGTAAATAAGAGAACAAGAATTTTAAGCATATACGAATCATAAATACGTAAGTCTATGAAATTTTAATACAGTGACCTTTTGTTTTTACCCTTTCTGAAACAGCTAATTTCGATTTGAAATTTTAGTCAAGCAGTACAAATGAAATCGGTCAAAAATTTCCTGAGAAATTGAATTTTGAAAATAAGCCTTCATTAAAATTCAATTTTTTGATGAACAATTCGGCTGATTTCGCTAAAAATTACAGACTTTGCCAAGCAAAATTACATTTTCAAAATGATGTAAAAATTTGAAAAAAGCTTTCTATTCAAAATTTGTTTGATTATTATAAAATAAAATTTAAAAAATAAATAAATATTTATTAACACGTTGAATGCCACGCTAATTTTACATGGCTTGCCCGTCTGGCCAAGCGATAAATAACTACAAACTAAATTTGCAAATATTGCACAGATTTTGCTAGTTTTTTTATAAGATTTAGCAAGTTATTAGACTTTTCATCTGTCTAATTAGCTCTAAGGCGACTAAGATTTTTGGCTTTAGGCATAAGGAGGTGATTGGGTAGACATAACTGTAACTTGAACTAGATTAGCATTCAGAGTGCCTGTCCGCAAAGCGGGCAATTGATTCTTTCATATAAGATGGTACCCGTGGGCAACTGTAATAATGTCCAGAGGTGCCAACTGCTCCGGACACGCCAAAATAATTTAAAAAAACGGTAAATAACTTTAAAGTAAATTTTGCACATATTTGACTATTTTTGCTTGCTTTTTAAAAGGTATAGCATGACATAAGTACCTTAAAGTTGTGAATTATATAAGCCTACGAATTATTTCGAAATAGTGGTGGATAAAAATCTACTTAATTAAATTTATTAGACCAAGAATCACAATTGATAAGCTACCACTTTAAAAGATATATTTGCTGTCCGGAGCAAGTTGGCATCTCTGAATGTCTATGTAAATATAGGAATTCCATAAAGGGGCTGTGGATGTCTTGGTAGGTGTAGCTTGGTGGGGTGGAGTCAAATATGAAAAAAGTGGTGATGTATATAACCCTACGAATTGTTTAGAAATAGTGGTGGATAAAAATCTACTAAATTGAATTTACTAAACCAAAAATCACAATTAATGAACTACCACTTCAAAATATTTATTCGCTATCCATAGCAAGTTGGCATCTCTGCGCTTATAATTTAACCCTTTTTAAGGCCGTGGTAAGTATACTTACCACCACGTTTTACCACTTTTTAGTTAGGTTTCCCTTTTTCAATAACTTCAGCTTTCTTGAAGTGAGTTTGAATAAAATTGGTAGCCATTTGTCACTTTTAAAAAACGTATAAAAGTTATAAAATACATAATTCCTTTTGAAGTTTGTAGCATTTAAGGAATTTATTTTATAAATAAAGAAAAACAAAAGTCAGTAAGTTCCTAATAGGTCATGTTAAATATATTTACTACCAAAAAAATGGCATTTTTATAAACTAAATCAGTTTTTTATTTTACATATCAATTACTGTTCTTAAAACAATTTCAATTCCAAAAACACTTTAATTTACCTTTACTAGAAATAAAGAGCCCGTTAAAGGGTTAAACTATTTTTGTATGTTCTACATTGCATTAATTTCTTCAAACCATTTTAGTAAATTTACTCAGATTATGTGTTTCTAATAGTCTTAGCTTCTCCGGTCACCGGTGACCCCCGTGGCCTTACGAACAAAATCAGTGTCGGTGACTCCCATGGCATTCAACGTGTTAAATTTATTTTTTGCATGAAATTATCTTGGATGAAAAATTTTATAATATCGTACAAAAAATTTTCTATTTGCTTAAATATTTTTCAAAATCCGGCTATGCGTCCGGTTATGAACCAAAATCACGGTTACTGCAGAGTAAAATTATGGACTGCTATCAGACACAGTGTACCATCAGTCAATAATTTTAAATCTGTCGAGGTGTTTTGATGACTTTTGTCACCGTCTTGAATTTCCAAAGTCGAAGAGGATGACTTTGTACATTTTTTGTGCCGAATAAAAAGAGAGCAACTCCAAATCGATGGGGTGATCAGTTTTAACATTGATATTCTTTTTCTGTAAAAAGTACAATATTATTTTTAATAGCTGATAATCCCTTCTTGGTAAGGTTTTCTAAAAAAAAAATAATAAAAAATCAAAACTGCGAAATCATACCCAAATCTGATAACCATATACCGACGCAATTAATAAATCTGAAAGAACAATACCAAATTTATTTATTATTATAAACTTCATGGTGGCTTCACTTTATTAGATTTAACAAAACATTTTTAAAAGCCTTACTCATCAAAATAAATATTAACTATGCTCAATATCATTTGACATGCTGCTATTGATAGTAGTCAACATATTTTAGTCCAGATTTACTACATTTTAGTGCCTTTCACTTGTCGGCCTTTTCTGAGGCCATAAAAAGCTTATTACCGTATAAATAGAGCCGCATAAACCTTTTTAGGGCATAATTCTTTCTTATTATTTTAATTGCTTTCGTGATTTTAACTAATGTAGTTTTATAGAAACGTGCTTTTAAAGCGTAATTATAAACAAAATAAGCACGTGACTTCAGACGACATTAGGAATACTAATTGAGAGATGTAGTCCACCCATCATAGACTTATCCATGTCGAAGCAATCCTGCACAAGCCCCGAAACTATAAAAAGCTTATCTATATGCTGCACTTATTGATAGCTATAATATATAGGTTATTTAATAGACAGTGAAATCATGGAGACATTTGTCTGCATTTTGACTTCAATGAAAGATGGAGTCCATCTTCAACTTTTTCACCTTTTTTTAACGGCCAATAGTACTATTCAGTTAATACATTTTCCTGAAGAATTCATGATGAAGGAGAAAAGAACTGTCGGTAACACCAAGTCTGAAGTGGAGATGATACTGGCTCGGAAGAGTAACTCCTAGAGAGAAGTCCTTCGCACGGGTTGCCACAAACGAAAATTCCGATCTGCTGATAGGCTTAAAGTTGAGACTCCCAGTGCGCAGTTTATATTTGTTACGTCGTACTACTAAAATGATCCGTGAGAAAGCCTTCTCTCTTCTAGGAATGTACTGCTCGGACTCAAGAGGTATCTGCTACTTCTGCAAAGTGCTCTTGCTTTGTGAGGCTAACACTAAATGTCAAATGACTTCTATTTAGTTTAGGATTTTCATCTTGTTTTTAACTTTTTGTTTCAGCCATTTGTTTTGTAAGTTGTTTTGCAGTCGGAACTATAATAAGCTTTGTTCTGCTGCGACGTCGTTCAATGACGGTTCAACGTGAGCGAAATTCAAAGAAAGTAAGAATTTAAGACGTTCAAAAGACAGAAAGAGAGATTTTATTAAGCCTGGTTGCAAATAATAACCTTCTATATATCCTGAATCTTTGCGAAGTCAACAAACAGGGCGAACAGCCTCTAGTTATCTTACTTATTGCCTGTAAAAATTTGTTCTATCCGAGACGATATTCATTAAATACAATTTATTCGCATGCGCAAAACTGAAGTGGTAAATTTAGATGTGAGCAGACGTTCAAAAGAAAAAAATAATAAAACAAGTAAATAATGCAAATAAATGAAAAGAAAATAATAATAAAAAACTCTCGGGTATAGGCTTGCTCGGGCTTTAACTAATCCTATATATATTGGACTCTGTGGGCTTAGATTCAAATTGTTCGGTCTCAAACGAGCTATAACCCCCAGAAAAGCACCCAACCACATCTCTATATTGATCTGCTTTAATAAAGTGTCAAAATCTGCAGTCTTAGTGTTGTATAAAAAAACTTTCTCTTTCATTAATCTTAAAATGTTTAATTTTTGTTTCAACGCATAACTTTGACTAATTTATAAACTGTCATTTTTATTATATAAGAAATTGACTTTTTTTAGCCTAAGATTTTGATTTTCTGTTTCAATTTGTGTTTTATCATATAACTTTAACTAAAAAACTGTCCGTCCTAGTGACAGGGTTGAAAGCCCATATATATCGAGACGGAAAAGAGTAAAAACTGGTAATAAATAAATTTCATTTTTTAGTTTTTTTCCTGGAATAATAAAAATCCAAAACTACCAATTGTTTTTAACGGATGCAATTTTTATATTGAATTGCTTCTTTGCCGTGATAAATTTCCTTACAGTGGAATGTTATTGTTGAGAATAGATTAACTCCTCCCAAATATTGTCTAATATTGAAATAGTTCTTCTACCAGTATTTTCTTTTTTCCATCCCGCTTTCAGGCCTGCTTATTGACTGTGAGATGTAGTTCCTTTGGAAAATAGCGTATAGTGGTGATTAAAAATTTTAATCATAATTGAAATGTGCCTTACTTTCGTTACCACTATTAATCGTTTTCCAAGAAATGAGGGAACCCTATTATAATATTCGCATATTTACCGAGATGGAAGTTATAGATTCCTACAGTATACAGCATTCAAGATTAGCGAAGCTTATCATCCAATTCTTCATCATCGAAATATATCTGGGCGCCTGCTGCCGTTAGCGGTCAATATTAGGGTCTCATATATTTGATTTATTTTTTTACACATCGTGGTTGCCAAATTTTGGTAAATCAACTTCATTATATCAAAATTGAAATATTAAATTGTCACATTTGCAACCATTTGAAATACTCAAGATTCCTGTATTAGATTCTCGCTATAACAGGAGAAGTTGGAATCAATTTGTTTATCAGATAAAAACATTAATTATAAAGATTTGTTAGATTATTTTCACAAGACTGTATTTTCAGATACAAAATAAATAATTCCACCAAGACGTGTTCACAATAGCCCCTTCACTAGCCTTTCGGGCATATGTTTAACCCCTTGCCACCCTCTCGAATACTTCAAAATCTGCTCGAACTAATATAAGAACTAAACCATTTAAAATACATGATACAGTATTTTCATACAACTCTTTAATATTCTTAAGACAATTTAGACTGAAGTTGATTTCGGAGTCCCTGTGCGCGAAGCCGACAACTCACTCCCTCATTTGTAGCAGTGCCCGCCTGAGGGCTCCTGGAATAATGTCTGTAGAGATAGAGATATAGATCAGTGTTTCCCAAAATGTGGTACGCGTACCCCCCAGGGATACGGGAGCAGTTTAGCGGGGGTTCGCGTTCTTATGAGAAATATCTCGCAACAAACGAAAATTTCAAGAAATTTTATTTAAAAATAAAGCTAGTCATGAAAGTTTATGATTACGTATTTTTCTATTGGCTATTTTCTTACAGAGTTAACAGTTAATGATTAGTGGTATCAACAGCCAGTTGTGATTTCTAGATTAGATTAGATTTAAAGATTGGACAGCTCCGACGAGCAAGACACGTCGACCAGAGGTCTACTGTACCCGAACCATGATTAGCATGAAAGACCTATAGCTGAGTTAAAATTCAGCAGACACCTTACAGGAACGTCTTGCAGTTCCCAGGCGTTGACGCAATGTTGCCCTAAATGCTCAAATCTTTGATCAGAATAGGCCTCACAATCACCGAGTATGTGTAGTGATGTCTCTTCTTCAAGATGACAACCCCGACAGAGAGAATTGGATTCTATTCCCATTATGTATAGGTGTCTTTTGAGGATGCAGCGCCCAGTAAGAAGACCAATGATCTTCCTTAGACTATTTCTATTAAGCTTTAAAAGCTCTTTTTGACGTACACTAGGACAGTCGCGATTTAGCTCCTTAGCTTGTCTCTGACCGTCAGCAGCGCGCCATTGCTCATGGGCAATTTTGCTATAGAGCTTGAAAATGGACGCCCTAAATGAGGTGGGAGACATTCCTAGTGCAGGTTCAGGGCCCCAGAAAATTGCATTAGAGCCAGTTCGTGCCTCTTCATCAACTAGCTCATTTCCACCGATACCCATATATTCAGGTACCCAATGCAGGGATACCTTGTTATGAGTGGATAAGTCACAGAGGACCGTGAAGCTTTCCCACGCTAACAAAGAGGTGAATTTTCACCTTGACAGTGATAGGAGAGCAGCCTGACTGTCAGAACAGATGCGGATGGTCGTATTTTGATATCCCTTGTCTAAGCATATCTTGAAGCACAAGATAATGGCATAGACCTCAGCCTGAAAACAGTGGCATAGTTTCCCAAGGGAAAGTGAAGTTTGGTACCACCATTGGAGCAATAGATCCCTACTCCTGATTTAGCACCAATCTTTGAACCATCAGTGTACTATATTAGACATTTGCCTTTAAGCCACCGAGGAGAATTAAACTATATATATATATAATANTTCAAAAGGAATTATGTATTTTATAACTTTTATACGTTTTTCAAAAATGACAAATGGTTACCAATTTTATTCAAACTCACTTCAAGAAAGCTGAAGTTATTGAAAAATGGAAACCTAAATTAAAAGTGGCAAAACGTGGTGGTAATTATGCTTACCACGGCCTTCAAAAGGGTTAACAGTTAATGATTAGTGGTATCAACAGCCAGTTGTGATTTTTAGATTAGATTAGATTTAAAGATTGGGCAGTTCTGACGAGCAAGACACGTCGACTAGAGGTCTACTGTACCCGAACCCGAACCATGTTTAGCATGAAAGCCCTATAGCTGAGATAAAATTCAGCAGACACCTTACAGGAACGTCTTGCAGTTCCCAGGCGTTGACACAATGTTGCCCTAAATGCTCAAAAATTTGAGCAGAACAGGCCTCACAATCACCGAGTATGTGTCATGATGTCTCTTCTTCAAGATGACAACCCCGACAAAGAGAATTGGATTCTATTCCCATTATGTATAGGCGTCTTTTGAGGATGTAGTGTCATCACCTTCTACATCAAGCGTCCACACGATCTTTCATAAGTAGTCCGCACAGACTGCTTAAAAAGCGAACCAGTTGTGCGCATGTACCCAAAATCTTTTATAAAAGTAATTGAGAGAAATTTATCTTATATTTTTGAGAATTGAATCTGTAGTGGTTGACAAGTGATTAAGGCAAGTCAATAATATTCATAAATAAAATAAAATTTTAGTCATATATTTGCTACCACTTTCTTTTTTTAACTATATTCTGTATTAAATGACTCGTTCGGTAAGTGGATATCCTTCACAGTGGTCTGATCGGACTACCTATAAAAAACCGTGTGGAGGCTTTCAGTTATAGGAGGCGTTGGCAGTGTCCAGTAAGAAGACCAATGATCTTCCTTAGACTATTTCTATTAAGCTTTAGAAGCTCTTTTTGACGTACACTAGGACAGTCGCGAATTAGCTCCTTAGCTTGTCTCTGACCGTCAGCAGCGCGCCATTGCTCATGGGCAATTTTGAAATAGAGCTTGAAAATGGACGCCCTAAATTAGGTGGGAGAAATTCCTAGTGCAGGTTCAGAGCCCCAGAAAATTGCATTAGAGCCAGTTCGTGCCTCTTCATCAACTAGCTCATTTCCACCGATACCCATATGTTCAGGCATCCAATGCAGGGATACCTTGTTATGAGTGGATAAGTCACAGAGGACCGTGAAGCATTCCCACACTAACAAAGAGGTGAATTTACACCTTGACAGTGATAGGAGAGCAGCCTGACTGTCAGAACAAATGCGGATGGTCGTATTTTGATGTCCCTTGTCTAAGCATATCTTGCAGCACAAGATAATGGCATAGACCTCAGCCTGAAAAACAGTGGCATAGTTTCCCAAAGGAAAGTGAAGTTTGGTACCATCATTGGAGCAATAGATCTCTACTCCTGATTTAGCACCAATCTTTGAACCATCAGTGTACTATATTAGACATTTGCCTTTAAGCCACCGAGGAGAATTAAACTAAAACTAACGAAATTAGAGCATACATCGCGCTCTCAACATAGAATTTTTAGATTATCATATTGCAAAGCTATATTGCTATATTGCAAATTTTTTAAAAAGATCATAAATTGTGACACAGCAGGATTTAATGAAATTTTCGCTTTTGAAAACTTGAGAGAAGACATAAACGTCAGGCTAATGGCAGCTTATTTTTGTAGCAACGCAACTTATCCGAAATTCAAAATATTAAAAAGAATTTCACTCAAATTTGCATTCCAGTGACCAGAAAGAGCCACCTTAAAGATAAAATTTCAAGATGGATTGGAAAAGGACCATTAACGGCCTCAGGCCCCCCAGATAAATTTCGATGATGATGATAAGAGAGAGAGAGAGAGAGAGCGAGAGAGTAAGAATTTGAAAAGTTTGTTTAACTCCCCACAAAAAAGGGTAAAAATGAACTTTTACTATTTACTACCAGTTACTACCAGATTTTACTACCAGTTTCTTCGCTTTTCCGTTTTGCTTTATGCCCTTGGATAATTAGAGAGACGATTTTGCTGCACAATGTTACTGAATATAGTAATGATATTTAAAAATGTTTTTTTATACATATGTAACATATTTAACAAAATAACTCATACCGTTAACAAATGTTTTATTTTTAATACCTTAAAAATAACATGAAATGCAATATCTTTATGTTTGTATACTCATAAACTTAATTTCGCCACAAGTTTGTTCCACTTTCGATTTCTGACGGTTGATTTCAATGCGACCTTCACCAACTTCTTCCATAAAATATTCGAAAGTTCCATCTTGTCATTCTTCCGATTCTCTTTCTTGAAAAGAAGAGAACATGCTGAAAGATCACTGATTACAAATCTCCTATTATCCCCTCACCGAAGATGAGTAGTGACCCGTGTGACCCATATGCCATTTGTGAGTAATTAATGAATGAGAAGAACTCTGTTTAAATGAACGTAGCAAAATGGCGGATCGTTTCACTTTCTTCTTTTGTGTGAGTGAGTCAGTGTGCCAAAACACATCCACTACGGATTAGCTCGAAGTAGCTAATATGTTCTGTTAGCATGGAATAGTTGTCTCTCTTTTGGATATATCTGCTAAATATTTTGTAAGTTGTATAACTTTTTTGTGCAATCTCGAGATATTATTGAATATCAAATTTCATATCATCCTTATTCTATAATTTAGTATTCTTTCATTATACATTCACGTTAAAGTATTCAATATCAAATTTTAAATCTTGTCTAAGAATTGTTTTGAAATACAAGACAGTAAAGTGCTACGCTCTTGGCAAGATATATTCTTGAGATACGTTCTCCTATTTGGATATTTTCTTTTGGATATATCTCCTAAATATTTTGTAAGTTGTATATCTTTATTATGCAATGTCGAGAAATTAATCGAAAACAAATTTCAAATCATCCTTATTCTAAAATTTAGTATACTTTTATTGTACATTCTCCTAAAATTATTCACTATCAAACTTTGAGTCTCCCAGTAGAAATATTCAGAAATGTAGTATATTTTCAATTTACATTATCGTCAAAGTATTCAATATCAAATTTTAAATCTTCCTTAAGAATTATTTTAAAACACAAGCCAGCCAGCTATTGCGCTCTTTGCAAAATATTTTGGCGTAGACTATTAAAATCTAAAGCTTTCAGAATTATTGATAATTTCGCCAACATTTTAAGAGCTTCACCACGAGAGAGCTGGAACACATTGGCGTTTCAGCAAACTTTTGAATAACTTTTGACAACTTAATAAACTTTTGAATCATTTGAACGTAATAGCGATATGGAAAATAACTTTAAATAAAATTTACGAGGGCCGGGATAGCCTGGTCGGTAGGGAGCTGGGCCCATGTCCAAGAGATCGTGGGTTCGATCCTAGCCGGCCGAAGACTCCCCGTGTAGTAAATGGTGACTGATGCACGTTAAATCTGTCGAGTTTCAAAGTCCTCCATGTTCCCACAACAAATCAATACCTCTGGGGGTAGTGATCCAGGAGTTTCCTTGTTTTCTGGATTGGTTCAAAATTACAAGGCTACAGAGTTGATCGTAAGTTGTCGTAAACCCATGAAATTGAGTCGGCTGTTCAACGACGGTTATAAAATAAAATAAAATAAAATTTACGTCTTCTGGATCGGTTCAAAATTACAATGCTACGGAGTTGAACATCAGTAGTCGT
Organism: Parasteatoda tepidariorum; assembly: GCF_043381705.1. NCBI lineage: Eukaryota > Metazoa > Arthropoda > Arachnida > Araneae > Theridiidae > Parasteatoda > Parasteatoda tepidariorum. The sequence continues at coordinate 9,577,984 of NC_092212.1, forward strand.
AAACCCAAAATTGGGTCTGCTTTTCAGCGACAATTGTAAAATAAAATTAAATTAAATTTACAGAGCCGTGATGGCTCAGGGGATAGAGCAATCGACTTCCAATGAGATGAACCGGGTTCGAATCCCAGCAACGGCTGGTCGATACGAATTCCGCATCTGGCTTGCACCGACGACAGTGCTGACGTAAAACATTCTAAGAGGTAGACGGATCATGGGTTCCCTTTCCGTCAGGCTAACTGTGGCAGGTTTCGTGGTTTTCCTCTGCTTGTGACGCAAATGCGGGTTAGTTGCATCAAAAAGGCCTCCACGAAGGGACATTTCTCCCAATTCTCGATCCAGGAGTTCCCTTCTCTTCTGTATTGAATTCAAAATTACAAGGCTACGGAGTTAAAATATCAGTAGTCGTAAACGCCAAAAATTGGGTCTGCTGCTCAAAGACGGTTATAAAATAAAATAAAAATATAAAATTTGCAAAACAAAGAACATTAAAATATCAAAATATAAACTCAGCTACCACTAGAAGATGTTTTCCCGAAAAGCGTTAACAGTTTGCCCTGAAAATCTAATATATATTAGTTTAACATTCTCGTGAAGCTATTTGTTTATCAAAATTTTATGCCTCCCTAAGAAATATTCTGAAATATGTTATATTTTAACACTTTAGTGAGCCATTTATTTCTAGTAAAGGTAAATTAAAGATTTTTCGGAATTCAAATTCATATAGGAATAGTAATTGATATTTGAAAAGAAAAACTTATTTAGCCTATAAAAATTCATTTAATTTTAATGCCATTTTTTTTTTCGTGGTAAGTATATTTACCATGACTTATTAGGAACATATTGACTTTTATTTCTCTTTATTTATAAAATAAATTTTAAAAATACTATAAACTTCAGAAAGAATTATGCATTTTATAACTTTTATATGTTTTCTCATACTGAAAAAATGGTTGCCAATTTTATTCAAACGCACTTCAAAATCCCTGAAGTTATTAACAAATGGAAGCCTAAATTAAAAGTGGCAGAAAAGTTATCATGGACATTAAAAATTGGTGGTAAGTATACGTACCACGGCCTTTGAAAGGGTTAATTAAACATTCTCATAAAATTATTTTATCCAAATTTAATCTTACTTAAGAAATAATCCGAATTATTCCATATTTTTATTTTACATTCTAGTAAAAATATTCGACATCAATAAAAATTTAAATGTTCCTTTGAAAGTTTTATTGAAATGTAGTCTATTTTTAATATAAAATTATGTTCTGAACTAAAACTTTAAAATTATTTTAAAAAGACATTTAAATATAACTAAATGTATTGTTTGATATTGAGTTTTGAAGGAAAAAATATTCTTACTTAAGGCTTGATAAAGATAACAAATTCATGCTTAGACCTTAGCTTTTAGTTCAATACACCAGTAAAATTATGCCAAATTTGCATTCAAAATTTCAAAGAATTTCTAAGTTTTTTTGTAATGTGTGTTAGCGTAAAGAATTTTTCTCAAATAATGTTCCGCAAAAAATGGCTTTAAACTGCAAATAATTATGAGTTCAAAAAAATAACAATTCGAAAATTTATTTCAAAAAATGAATTTTATTTGTCTTAATATGTTTTTTTTTTCAAATTAAAAAAGGGATAAAATCTCTCTTTTAAAAGTTTTTTAAAGGCTGTTACTCAAAGCATAACAAAAAACATGCTAGTTTTATTTTTGCGAGCTTATTTCCGGTTTCGGTTCTATTTGTCAGCACCGCAAAAAAAATATAAAAAAATTACATTTTTATAACTTTATTTCTAAAACTCGAAGATCAAAACTTTAAAAAAAATTTGAGAAGCCGAAAATTTTTTTTATCGGAATAGCTGTATAAAGCCATAAAATTTATTACAGCATTTTTAACATTTATTAGAATTAGAATAAGTGATAAAGATTGGCTTTATGTGATGAAATTTTAGCTATTTAAAGCTCTGTATTGTTTTCTAGAAATTTTAAATAGCGATTTTTTTCAGACAATATCTACCAACTTTTTTTTCTTTTTTTTTTTTTTTTAGGGTCTTGCTCTNTTTTTTTTTTTTTTTTTTTTTTGCTCTAAAATTTAAACTTTTTATTGCAGTTTTATTAAATATGCTATAAAATTACTGTCTTCACATTAAAATCTTAATACGATTAATATTAAACCACTAAACGATTAATAAATATTTATATAAAGTGAATCGGAAACCTATATTTATCTATTTTATTTGGAAATAATAGATTAGTACTTCAGCAGGGACATTTTTTATGTTACCGTGAATTACCGAAATCTAGGGAACGTCGACTTTCACCTGTGAATGTTAGCAATCACATAGTCGCTTTGGTGAAGTTGCGAAACATTTGTTATATCCGATTTGATATTAATTTATTCGTAGATATTATTTTATTTATTCGATATTTTTATGTCTGCTGAGGATAGATTATGAGAAACATCAGTGTGGGGTATACCGGTCAAATGTATACCGGGCAGTGGCACTTAACCAGACCTAGTATATATTTCGGACATTTACCAGAACGACTATATGATTGTTGATATTTACCGATGAAGTCAACAACCACCCATTTCGGACATGTGCAACATATGTGACTCAAAATGCTTCTAAAAAATAGTCAAAGCTTGAAATGCGTTTTTGAAAACAAAATTGAGATGCTCAAAATACTTGTTCAAGTAAATGAACCCAGCACAATCCCAAAAATAGAATCCAAATTGTTAACATTTAACCAAATCAATTTGGAGTTTTTCTTTCTCTTTTAAGCTCAAACGGTAATGGAGCGTGCATCTACAGGACATAGAAAAAACTATGGAAACAATTCTATACTTACCCAATGTAAATAATCTTTCTTGTAGCAAGCGCATGTTTGGGAAGGTTTTACGAGGCATAACTGTAGTCTTCTTCATTTTTCAATGCCATTGAACAATGGTTTTATAACTCTAAGGCAAGTTAGTGTCCTTTTTGTTATGCCTTCGTTTTTGCGTCACAAGTAGTTCTTGACACCTCTTGATTTCTCTATTTTGTTTCGTTTGAGTTTGGTCCAGTTTCCAGTTCATGTACCAATAATCCCAATGTTATATCTGTCCTATAGCCAAGATGAAACAAACAATTTCTTTTCCCAAAGTTATGAAATATAATTCCAAATTTTTTGTGCTTTTTGTAAAAATTTATTCTAGTGGTAGCTATGTATATCTTTTAGTGTAGTATTTTTTTATTTATTTATACTTATTTTCCACACCACTACACATCAATGATTTAAAATTTCATATACAACGCCTTGTTTGTTCCAGTACTTTGGTGAGGTTTTTTAAATGTTGGCAAAATTACCGAAAATTCTGAAAGTTGTGGATTTAAAATGTCTACCACTCTATGACAGACCTACGAACAATCGTTTTTTTCGCAGAATATGTTTTGGAAGACATCACACGGGCAAAACAATTGACACAATTTGAAAGATCATGCTTGAAGCTTTTAGAAATGATGTCATTTTTAACCATGCAAAATTTGCATTCGACAAAAAGGAGCTTGGGAAGTTAAAAGGTTTTTTATTTTTTTAAATTTATTTTTCAAATAATTTCTCAACTAATATCACAATCCTCTAACTTTCTTTCAAAATTGCTGGCATTATAGTTAAAAATATGTTGTTAACTTCCTCTCTTAAATTTTGTTGAGCAGAATTTCGCATGAGTAAAAAGGAAACCACTTCTAAAAGATTCAAGCACGCTCTTTCAAATCGTCGTAACAGCTTTGCCTTTTAAAATTTTCCAAAACATTTGCTTGCTTAAAGAAAGATTGTTTACTGAGAGTTAATATAGAAGTCCTTTCATATTTTTTCTACAAATATGTAAAACTGACGCTCGCCAACCCCCGAAAATTGCTACGCAATCTTATATGGTTTGCTTCGCTCGCTACTAACTTAGGTACATTGCAAATGCACAAAATTCTAAGAATTCAAAACAATCATTCAAATCCATATAACAGCTTTTAATTAATACTAAGTCATTAAAATAAATTAGAATTCAAATAAATGACATGCAATTCGTTAAGCCTATTAGAAATGTGCTATAATATAAAACCTTAAGCTAAAATTTCTAAAACTAATATCTCTTTAAAAAGGTTAAAATTTTGGCTATGATTAAGTCTATTAAAAATTGAAATAAGTAAATTGCAATGGAAAAACCTGCATAAACAAATAAATTCTAGTAAAACAAATAAATTCGAGACATAAATCAAAAATCGTCAAATAAATTCGTAGTATATAAATTCGTGAAAAAAAGCGCTTTCGACAAAATACTAAAATAGAGATCTATCGACAAAGACTACTCACTTCTGCCTAGCTTATGCTATCTCTGGTTATTTAAGTTTCTGTTTTTAAAAGTGCTATATGTTGAGCCATCGCAGCTAGATTTGGCATGTGACATTTTTAGCGGCAATCATTGGTCGATTTTCTAGCATTGCCATTCGGGGAGTTGTAATGAGGCTTTTTTTTTTGTCGCCGTGTAAGAGAAATATATATATAGATGTGATGCCCAAGCAAAGCTCAATAAAATAGGATTAGAATTAGAAACAAATTCTTACTGATTTATTTCCGTTTATTATTTTATCTTATGACCGTCGTTAAACAGCCGACCCAAATTTTTGGGTATACGACTACTAATGTTTAACTCCGTAGCCTTGCAATTTTGCACCCAATCCAGGAGACAAGGGAACCTCTAGATCAAATATGGGGAGAAATTAGCCTTCGTGAAGGACTTTTTGATGGAACTAACCAGCATTTGCTTTACATGAAGAGAAAACCCACAAAAACCTTCCACGGTTAGCCTGATTGAAAGGGGACCCAAACCTGTGATCAGTCTACCACTGAGGATATTTTACGTCAGCGCTGTGGCTGGTGTAAGCCGGATGCGGAATACGTATAGACCAGCTATAGCTGGGATTCGAACCCAGTTCACTTCATTAGAAGGCGAGCACTCAATCCTCTGAGCCATCTCTGCTCGCAGTTTAAAATTTAAAATGAATGTGAATGCTTAAAAGATTTTCTTTCCACCATGCATCATTAATCATGTCTTATTATGTAGTAACAGTTTCGAATGAATAGCAGAATTGAGAAATTTATGTAGTATTGAGTCAAATTTCTACAGCATAATGAAACTTGAGGATGCCTAAATCAAGCATAAACATTAATGAGATAAATGTGTAGCAATGTTTATAACAGAAGGCAAAAATAAATTTGAGTTTCTGCCGTATTGACAAAATTTAACTATGCAACTACCACCGGAAAATTTATTTCTTGAAAGAGCAAAAATTGGCAACTGTTTCTTTTTGTTTAATAAAATACAACTCCATAAAGTACAATATTTTTAAAGCTTATAAATATATTTAATCGTTCCAAGAGGAAATAAAATATTAATTTTAATAAAATTCTCTTAGTACAATGCAAGGAGTACTCCAGATCAGTATTCCCCAAACCCCGGTCCGTGGATCAAATGGTATCGGGCCTCCCATTTCATTGAAACTGAATTAAAATTCCTAGGTTTATACCCCAAATTAAGAATATCTGTGTTACATTCAAATTTTATTTATTTCAAAAAAGGGGGGCCCGAAGGTAGTGACATAAATTTTGTAATATTTGTAATTTATCATTGTCTCCGAATCCCCCCAGATGGAACCGTCTCATTGCAAAGAAACAAGCTCAGGGTTCTCATTGATTTAACGTTCTAGTAAGTTAAAATGTTAAATCACTTTATATTTATTGGTGTAACTGTACTTTATTTTGAAGGCATATTTAAATACAATTAAATTAAAATTAATAAATCAAAATAATCTAAAATATAAACTATCAATGTCCCCCACCCCTCCCAACGGGCCACAGTAAAATTATCAAACGTTAGCAGGTGCGCGGTGATAAAAAGGTTGGGGAACACTGCTCTAGATAAAATCATTTTAACGTTCACTCGTTCAGAATTGGTAATTATTAAAGTATATTCCGATGAAATCAATTTATAGTTTTTTTCCTTTAAAATTAGATTAATAAAAAAAAATTCAGCATACAAATTTTAATTATTTAAAAATATTATTAAGCATCTGTTTCAGAATTTAATTTTTACTTCTTGTCACAATGAGCGCAGTTTCACTCATGCTTTAAGTCAATAAAAATATATTTTTAATAATGTATTTTTAATAATATATATTGTAAAATAATATTGTAAAATAGTACAACATAATATTGTATAATAATAAATATTGCTAAATAATATTGTATAATAATAAATATTGTTAAATAATATTGTATAATAATAAATATTGTTAAATAATATTGTATAATAATAAAAACTTTAAAATAATATTATAAATTAACATTGTAAAATAACATTGTAAAGTAGTATAATGTAATTTTGTGTAATAATAATAGAAAAATATAAAAGTAGAATTAAATACTGTATTTTTTAAGTTGTTTCACACATTACTTTTTAACAAATTGTATACAAATCTGCACATAGAACATAAAATTTAAGCCAAAATCTTGTCTAATTTGATTTAGGTGTGAGTAGAATTTATAATAGTGTTAATAAAAATACAATTATGAATCTACCAATTTCGCAAGAAAAGAGAAATTCAAGAAATTTATAATTACATGAAAAACGACTTTAATATTTTGTAAAAAAGTTTTGCTTATCAATGAAAATTAAATTTGCACTATCGCTAATATAAAAATTAGATTTAAATTATAATCTACCAATTTTACAAAAAAAAATTTTAATGCAAATTTGTTAGAATAAAATTTGCTATTTAATGTTGTGTTAGCATTATTGGATAGCATGATGTCGAATCACTGCGAACTTGCTCCGCTTTGATAAAAATATGTTCTAGAGGTAATAAAATTTTAGTTATTTTGAGTTAAGTAACCTTCATTTCAAGTAATTTTTCCTCCAATATGTATCAAAAATTCAAAGTATCACATTAAATGTAACTTAACCGCAATTATCACGTTTTAAGAGTAGACGTAATTATCCTTATTCTACAAGTTCTACAATTTAATCCGCTACCAATTTATTAAAACTTTTTTAGAAAGTGGAGCAATTGGCATCCCTATTAACAGTTTTTAGTGATAAAAAACGTAAGTTAATGCGAGTAGAATTTTTTTACTATAAATTTTAGAGGCCAGTTCTCATATGGATATATTGGCCAATATCACATGGATATATTTTCCTTACAAAATAATGTATAGTGGCATTACAAATGTATTAAATGTTCAAACTTTGTCTTCCTTACTGCACAGTTATTAACGCTATATATGAAGCCTGATATAATATCTACATATTTAATGAGGCGGGGCCGTGGTGGCTTAGCTGAAACAGATGAAAGAGCGTCTGCCTTCTAATGAGGTGACCTGGGCTCGAATCCCATTGATAGCTAATTTATACGAGATCCGCACCCGGCACCCCCACTTTCAATATATTCCCGCTTCACATATTTTCCCATTATAAACAAATCATCACAAACGAATCAGTTAATGCAGCTTCTGCACTGAGATAGACTCTATTCTCTACGTTCTATATTACGATCCAAGCACGGCCTGAAAATTGTTTCTGAAGGGTATCTGAATTATGAAAAAAATTATATACTTTGGAGTATTCATTTGTGCTGAAAATATTTTCATTTCATTTATTATACTGTGAAAACTTTGAAACTGATAAATTGGAAGTTACCTCTGTGAAAATTTAAGCACACTTGTAAAAATATCGTCACCATTCTTTATTTTTTCCAGGTTTTGGGTACCGTGTATTTGGATGAGTATCCAAATGGATACTTTGAATTTGAAAAGGTTAAGAGCGTCGAGATTTTAAAGTCAGTTTTAAACTGTTACGTGATTTCCAAAATTATTTTCGTTTGTCTCTTTATCGATGTTTTAATCATGTTACATAAAATTAATTTCAAATATTGTTTACGTGAACTATGATTCTTTGTAATATTCTTTAATATAATTTAACCCAACCAAATGTTTGTACTTATTTGCTCTCCTAAACATCCAGTAATTACATTAAATTTAACTAAGTTTTAGTTTGTAGCAAAACCGGTGAACCCCAAAATGACCCTCCCTTCACTCGCCTCCTTCTATTGTGTTTTAAAACACACCATCTTGATGCTTCTTAAACGGATGAGTTTTAGTTGCCAACTCATTTTGTTTGCAGAAAAATCAGCTTTTTCTGAAAATTATATAGTCTGGAGATGGCCGATTTTACAACTGAACGACCCATGTATATAGAAATTTTTTTTATTTGATTTTATTCAATCTAATATTTTTTTTATTTTATTTCAGGCTGTAAAATGAACTTTTCGGGGAGCAGACTCAATATAATTATTTTAGCCGGTAAGTTCTGATTAAATGCTCCATTGAACATTTCTTCATTAAAACCAACTGTCAAGATTTTAAACTCAGGAGAAAATGTCATGGGACTAATTTGCAAATCATGGGATTTGTAAGTTTCATAGGAAAATAAATTCCTAAGCTTCAATAATATTTCTGAAATCTTTTAAACTCCATTTAAAAATATATTTAGAGAGAATCGGTCTTACTCATCTGGCGATATAGGATAAACAGTCAATACTTCGATTTTTACGATTTTTGAGTTTTCATTTTTTCAGTAGTAGCGAAACAGATGGTTTAGTATTTGATTTTTGGATTAGTAAATTTCATTTTTATTTTATAATTGTAACTTATCTACTGTAATTGTACTACTAATTGTAACAACTTTTTGTTGCTGGTGTGACAATTATTAAGAGTAAAATTAAATGTTTATCTTCGCTTTGCTAAATATGTGCCTTTTGCAACGAAGATGAGTAAGCAGTTTTCTTAAACAAAAACTGTCAATAATAGCTGTCCGATTATACATCTTAGTTTAGAGATTTGGAGGATCATTTCTTCAGTTGTACATACAGTGACTATGGAAAGTAAAGATTTCTAATTTCTGACATAGTCTTTTTCAAACAGATATTGTGTCAATTTATAAATTAAAATACTAAGTTAATGACAAAAATGACATTTTTTCATCAAAATATTAAATAGCATGTACTTTTGCGGTTAATATACAAAGTTTCAACCATATTTAAGAAAATTTAAATTTTTATCCTCATGTCCACTTTTTGTGAATTGAGCGAAAGAACTGATTTGACATTTAACGCATTCAAGTTGAGTTGTTATTCATAACATTGGTGATACGATAAATTTAATGTTAAGTAGTTAATTTTTAAAAATATATACTTTTTGCAAGAAAAATAAATTCTTATTAAAACGAAGAAGGCCTTGCTTCTATCCTCAAAGGGGGATAACATTAAGTATTTTTTCCTTCAAGTATGTCGGTCGCTGAGCAGTATGAAAGGCACAGAAATCTGGAGAAAATTTTCTTCCCGTTTAGATCTATCTTTAAATTGAGGACGTGGTCTCATGAATGAGTGGTGCTGCCATCTATCAGTGGGGTTTTTAACCAAGACGTACTTTCACCCTTGTGGTGCTCTGTTGTCAAACGAAAGGCGCACATGCCTTACTTAATTCGCAAAAGGTCAATGGCTTAGTAGCTTTAATTATTTAAATATCATTAGAAACAAGACATTTAAGTTTTCGGCAATTTTTTTTTCCGTTTTCTTGTAAAACGTAGGATGAAACCTGATGCTGAATTTAAAACAACAACAAACAAACATAAACTGAAAAATCTTTCTTTGAAGACCTATTGTTACTAATGATTTTACTTTTGTTTTTCTCTTCTAGTTGTAACAGCTTTTTGGTATGGAGCTACTGAGGAAATTGTAAGTAATTCTTGGTGCTCAAAAGTAATGTATGTTTATTTAAAGCATAAAGTTCTTATTAATTATTGCATAAGTCAAATCACCTTAAGCTATCAAGTTTCCAATGAATTCCCGTAACATAGTTTTTCAGAGCTGTTTCGTCAACAAAAAGCCACAGTTTAAGTACCTTACACTTGAAGCAAAGCTAGAATTTTAAACTCTATTTGCCATCTTACAGTAAAGAGTTATCTGGGAACGGATGAATAACTAAAATATTTTTACAATTATTAAATTTTTGTTTAAATCGCCTATTCGGCGACACTTCCCTACCTAGATGAAAATTGTCAATGTCATTGCCTTATTCTCATTTTGTGTAAATTTTTTCAGCTCAGATAATATAACATTGGAGTAAGTTTCTAAATATAAATAAAATACTCCACAAACGCTTCTCACTTTCTCAAAACTGTAGCTTTTCTCCATGTTGACGTTTTCCGCCACTTTCTGAATTAGCATAGAGGGCACTGTCTAGCTAAATTTGACCAAGTATAGTGCGTCTTTCAGGAGAACTCCTTCAGACTCCCGTCTTGTGTCGTGGCGGGTACTATGGTTACGAGGAAAGGTCACTTCAAATGGGGGTGTGGGTGAATAGTTTTGTCTTAATCTTAGCGTAGGTTGTCATGAGTAAACCAATCGACACCTTCTTTCCTGCAAATGCGCTCTCGCTTGTCACCATAGCAGCAGACAGCCCCAGACATTCAGTCTGGAGGAGTTCTCCTCAAAGCCGCACTATAGTCATGAGTGACTGTTGCAAACTCACATCACTAATGAAAATGGCAAATTATTCGTAAAAAAGCTTCAATTCATGCGAATTACGTGCGGTACGTATTTGCAATTGGTTTTCTCAAAAATATGGTTTATCATTTTATTTTCACAACTCATCAATTGATATTCCTTCATAACAGTTTTGTTCTCTTTCAGTCAAGTGCAACAAACACTTCAAACAGCGGAGAACATCACCATCATAACGATTACCCTTACAATTACGACGATTACCAAGATACAGATTATCCTTCCACAGATGACTATGGCAACAACAGAGGAAGATCTCTAATGGACCACGACAATGAGGATTACCCTGATTCTAATGATGAAGAATATTTTCTCAAACAATTGGAATCTACCATTCCGGGAGTGCCTGGAGTAGATTACCCGCTTTACCAGAGTTTACCCGAAACATCATTTAGTTGCGAAAATCAAAGAAATCCTGGATTTTACGGCGATGTTGAAGCTCAATGTCAGGTAAATTTTATAAATCAAGAAGCTACTTCAAATTTGATAAAAAAAATTAGTTGAAAAGATGTATGATGTCATACATATATTTGTACAAGTTGTGTAATTGTATTTTTACTGTTACGTAATTTTATGTTAAGAATACTAGATCTTAAATTTATTTGTAACGTGTTTTAAGGATATCAGGCGTACTGTACACTTACTAACATAGGATACTTAATGATCACATAAGTATGCATCTATACGTGCGTATTTTAAGAAACTAAAATTATATTTATATTTTCATGATGATTATTTGCTAAAACGCATAATTAAGAAACTTTATAAGCAGACAGTCGCATCCTTACAGTAAAAAAATACCATTGTCACTACTTAAATACCGGGTGTAGAGAAAGACATAAGTATAAAAATATATATGTAGTTCTCTTTTTTTTCTTTGTGCCAGCAGTCATAATGTTATTTGCTTATACATAATAACGAAACGATTGTCTGCTTTTATCCTTTTCTTTTAGTTATGAATATTGTTTTCAACTTTATTATAATTTAGAGTTACTAACAATTATTTAATTATTAATAATATTCTAAACCTCTGGGGGTACTGGATAGGAGATCAATCGTTCTCTGATTCAGGTCAAAATTACGATCTGTGAATGAATAAATGGATGTATGAATGGGTCCGCCCTATATACGGGTGCGACGTATGGTGTGGCAGAAGTCGAATTATTGGCCATAGATGGCGCCACTGAAAAGCAAGAAACGCACATTCTGCCTTAAATTTGCTCTGTTTCACCAAGCAGGCTTGCCCGTGTGGCAAGTGGCATTAGAAACAACAACAACAACATAATATTCTGTATCTCTCACATCTTCCATTTTTTGTAAATATTATTGAAAAATTGCTTTATTATGTTATCTTACATTTTACGAAGCATGCAATACATATCACACTTTTTGTTTCTGTTTTATCATCTTACATTTTACTATGTGCACATTTCCTAATTAAATAAAGTTATATAATTAAGTTTTAATTAACTTCAGGTTTTCCATATATGCCAAGAAGACAGCAGACAAAATTCCTTCCTATGTCCGCTTGGAACAGTTTTCAACCAAATGAATTTTGTGTGTGATTGGTGGTTCAACTTTAAATGTACGGACACCCCTAAGTTCTACCACTTGAACTCTCAAATGAGTGAAATATCAGGCACCACTCCAGCTTCCGTTCAAATGCGTAAAGCCATTAAGAACATGCGACGATTCAGAAAAGCATCGAAAAACATGGCTGAGATGATGAAAATCGTAGATGACCTGCAGAATTCTGGTATGGACAAAATGCATCGACAGGGCATAGCCGAGAAAATGATGCGAGCCATCATGAAGAAACGTGTAAAAAATTTATTTGAACCAAGGAAAAGATCTGAAAAAATTTGGAAACGAGCGAAAAAAATTCAGGACGATGAGAGTGAAGAAAATACGAACATCCCTTCCACTATGACTTCACTTTCCTTAAATGTAAATGAATTAGAACACAAAGCAACCACCTCTATGCATGATTACCTAAAGCTGGAACCTGTACATGACTCTAACAGAACCGATTCATTTACAATTATCCCGGATTCGGAAAAGGCTGCTTTTAAACAGGATGAAGACCAAGTAGTTTCCAATGTCTCAAGCACTAGTCATCAATATTTAAATCCAACGACAAATAATGCGGAAAGTTCGGTGGAATACTTTACTGGTATTACAGACACTGACGTTAGCACTCCAGCACTGGCACCTAACAAATCTAGACCCCATTTTGACAACATGAATAGTATTGCTACTGTAGAATTAGAAACTCCAACCTCGTTCTCGGATGCAACACCTCTTTCAGTAATCAGTCCTAAGGTAACCAGAGATAGTTTCGATCATGATAAACACAGCTCACTCTTCGCTACTTTTACGCCGAACAACCCAGTTATGAATTCTAAAAGTGAATCTATTGAAAAACATACTGAAACGAACAATAGGACTTTATTGGATTATGAGATGCATAATAATGTTAATAAAACTGATACTAAAACTGATAAAACTGAAGAAATTCCAAAACCGAAGGTTGTGTTTTCGTACAATTCAACAACCAATCACGAACCATTGCTGTCACTAGTAAACGACACTCACATATCAGTTTCGGTAACAATACGTGCAACAGCCGGACTGAGCCGCTTGAAGTGGAAGAGGATTCCAGACTCCAGAAAAATGCGAAAGTATTTCGAGGTGCCATTGAAAAATGAAGATAATCTGGCAGCGATGGATTTAAATTTCAGAAAAAGGAATATGAAACCAAAAAGCCGAATCATGTGGATCCCAGTGAAAAATAATACCTTAAAAATGAAAAATTATTGGGGGATGTATATAAGACCACGAGAAGAAAAAGCAGAAGAAGCTACAAAAACTGTAACTCCCACTGAGAAGATTGAGATGTTATCTCTTTTAAGGGCTGAATTTCTGAAGAGTGATAATAACATGAATAACACAACTGACGCCATGAGTTTAGAGACTTCATCACCACTTCATGAGAATGAGTATGAATCCGTGTCAAACGCTGCTGAAATCGAAACATCTTCTGCTGCCTTAGAAACATCCGAGAGTAGTATTAAAAATGCAACAGAATATATAATATATAATGTTGATTTCATTTCCGGGCCGCCCTCTCAAGATATTACCTCAATAAAACACGATGAAAGCTCCACCGAAACTACAGAATCCAAACAGAGTTGTAAATCTGGGTGCAGTATCATATTCAAACGTTTAAACCCAAAACAAATTTTGACTTCAACACAGCCAACTGACCGCTTAATAGAAAACAGAGCTTTGAGTAGGAAATCTCAGACTGTATTCGGACGTCGAAGCTTCCTGGGAGCCTCCCCGTCCGAACAACTAACTGTAAAATATGATCCCAGACTTGACTGCGACGAAGATGAAGACGACAACAAGAAATCTTTTCGCGGATGGAGTGTCATAATTGATACAGGCTTAGTAACAAAAGAAAAAACCGTGAAACGAAGAAAATGTAGAGACGATGTTACTTCCAATAAAATGAAGAAAACAATGCCCTGGACACACACTCGACCAACAAATAAAATTTCTAAGAAGAACGAAAATAAAAATTCTCAGAATCAACAATTAAGATTTGGCTCAATGGATCAACAATATTGGCTAAATTTAGTGAAAAACTGGCTCGATGCCTCTCCAGACAGCCAAAGATCTCATAATGCAAGAAACACTCCAGATAAACGAGATGGTGATTTAAACCATAACTCTCATTCTGATACACCTGAAGACTGGTCCAGAAAGCTAGAAGCGGCAGATGGACGTAATAACAGATTATATAATTCTCAGGAAATACACACCAGAGGGCGGGCAAATAAAGACCAAGATGACAGTTTTCATAGCAAATGGAGTTCTCAAAATGCTGACAATCTACCTCGTAATAACAGATTACGCAATGAAGACATTATCAGTAAGAACCCAAGCAGAAATAAACATCATTCAGATGATTTACAGATTTATCAGAGTAACAGAAATGAATGGCTTATTGATGTACCAGGTGACAATAGTGATTTCAAACTTCCTTCTTCTTCAAATTTAATGACTAATAATGATCAGTCATCTTTCGCATTCAGAACACACCAGCAGAAAAATAAATTACGAAATGAAAATGGAGCTCCTGTACAAAATAATGGCTGGTTATATGATGGTGGTAGTAAAAATAAAAATGCGCCACCTACTGGTGATTCAGATTGGGCTTCAAGAAGAGCTGACAGCAAGCAGCCGAGTCGTGATGCATCTGGATTCAACCAACCAAATAGATTTTCTTTTGATAGTGATGAAAGTAGAAGTTCATTCCCTACAAACGATAACAGTAAAAGACCCAGCTCTCCAGATAAGTCACAAAATTGGTCACCAGAAAACGGAAAAGAAGATCGTTACTGGGCATCCAGCAACCAACATTTTCAGACAGCTGAAAATGGTATGGATGGTTGGCAAACGGAAGCACAAAATCCCAGAAACGATTGGTCTAGAAATAGAAGAGACATGAATAATTGGCCCAATGAAGAAAATCAAGACCAAAATGCCAAATCCAATAAAAACTCAGGTGCTGTAAGACCACCAACATATCAGTTAAACGAAGAAATTTTAGCAGCATTAACAGCAAACAATTTTATGGATTCTGGTGCATCTTGGGGAGACAAAAATCCGCAATCTTCTGGACCACAAAACGACGAACAAGTCTGGCTAAATGATGAAAGTGATTGGGCACAGGAAGAAAACATGATGAAAGAAACATGGCCAGATCTTACAGGAACTATGGATGACTGGTCAACTGACACGCAATCTGCACAGAAACCCTCTGATAAACAAAACCGCAATCAAGACTGGTCAACTAGCAGCGCTGATAAAGGCAGTTGGTCCGATTTTAAACAAAATAAGATGACTGGAGATCGAGGATTAAAAGAAAATGGCAGGAGCAGCCGTGCAAATGATTGGTCTTTGGATATGCAAAGAGACGTAAGTAATGATGATAGTAGAACAAGCGGGAAAATGAGTGATTTTAATTGGTCATCCAGCTCTCGGAATCATAGAAACAAAAAGGGAGATTCCAGAAATCAGTCTCAATGGCCACAAGAAACCATACAAGAAACGCCAGACTGGTCGTCAAGTTTTAATGATGATAGAAGTAAGCAACCTAAACAAAACGTAGACAAGGGAAGATCTAGATTACCGCTTCCATCTAGTCAACCAGCTTCCAATAACAAAGGCAGAAGTTTCAATATTCCAAATCAACAACAATGGAATATAGATTCCGGTTTCGATATGAAATCGGATATGTCTTCAGATTGGTCCCAAAACAATAAAAGAACAACTATTAAATCATCCGGTAAAAGTTGGACTGAAGATTCTCCCACTCTAGGCTCTAGTTGGAAAGATGAAGGTGACAGCCGCTCAGGGAGGAAAGTGGACAGCAATATTAATCTTGCTTGGGACTCTGATGGGTCATGGGACACTGATTCAAAGCCAAGAAGTGGTTCAGATGCATGGGATTCGTCTGCTATGAATGATTGGTCGCTTGATGGGAAAGCAAAATCAGATTGGTCTTCAGGTAATACACCAAGTTTCAATAATGATGGCGTTAAAACTGGTCGACAAAATCCTTCTAATAGAGGCAATAATAAAGGCAGCTCTTTTCCAAATTCTTCAAATAAAGGAAGTAAAATTCCTGATCGAGATTGGTCGACAAACACTCAGAAATCAGAAGATGATCCGTGGCCAAACGATGGTCCTCCAAAAGGACAGATTTTCCCCAAAGGAAACAGCAGACCAATGAAGGGAAGTGATACACCAGGGAATAAAAGTCCTGGCAGAGACTGGTCAACAGACACGCAAAAATCGGAAGATGATCCATGGGCAAACGACAATCCCACAAGAGGGCAGACTTCTCCTAAGAAAAATAATAGGCCAATGAAGGGAAGTGGTAAACCAAGAAACCAAAGTCCTGACAGAGACTGGTCAACAGACACACAAAAATCAGAAGATGATTCATGGCAAAATGATGGTCCTCCAAAAGGACAGATTCTTCCCAAGAAAAACAACAGACCAATGAAGGGAAGTGGTAAACCAAGAAATCAAAGTCCTGACAGAGACTGGTCAACAGACACACAGAAATCAGAAGATGATTCATGGCAAAATGATGGTCCTCCAAAAGGACAGATTCTTCCCAAGAAAAACAACAGGCCAATGAAGGGAAGTGATATACCAAGGAATATAAGTCCTGACCGGGACTGGTCAACAGACGCACAAAAAACAGAAGACGATTCTTGGGCAACTAGTGGAGCTACAAAGGGGCAGGCTTCTTCCATGAAAAGCAAACAGCCAATGAGAGGCAGCGCCACTCCTAGACAAAGTTCAGCCGGAGATTGGTCATCTGATGAAGATTCTGATTGGTCTTCTGACAAATCTTTAGGAGTTTCTTGGTCTGACCAAACACCAGAAAGACGAAGTTGGGCTCAAGATAAACCGAAAGATCCAATGCCAAGTAGTAAAGGAACACTGAATATAAAAGGAAGAACAAAAAATAAACCTGGAAATGGGAAGTCACCACCTAGTGTTCCATGGAGTGGAGTTAAAGGCAAAAATAATGCAACGAATACAAAAGGTGATTCTGCAAAAATGGACGAAGAAATAGTCTGGAGTATTCAGATCAGTAGCAATGGAAAACCAGGGAATGGTTGGGTCCCAATTACTCTTAGACCTAACCTTACGACAAGAACCAATGAAAGTTCATCACCACAAAACAGTAAAGGTTCCTCTTGGAATGGGAATGGCAAAACAAAGAAACAAACTGATAGTTGGGATACAGATAAGGTTTTAAAGGTTACCCAAGGTCCTCTTCTACTCAATGCAGGTATGGTAACAGAAAACTCATTTCCAAGTGCGGAAATAACAGAAGCCAGTCAAGTTCAAAGATTTTACATTTCGAATGCCCGTCGCAGGCTAAGAAGAGATGATAAAAAAGGTGCTAACAATAGACATGGAATCGGCAGGGTGAGAGAGATTCCTAAATCTGTGGAACATGAGTATGAAGAAATGAAGGATGAAAATAACAGATTCTTCCTTGCCAGTGCTGACATTCTTGTAGGAGAAGAATACATAACAAAGCATGGCTCTAAGAAGCATCGGATACAAAATATCCGAAACAGTAATAACACACCCAGTAAACTTAAAAAAGATTTTCTTACTAGTCATAAAGAGAATTCTAGCAGTGACATGAATATATTTCGTAATATCGCAAAAAATTCATCTAAATCCCTCTTAGATGTAATGCAAGAATCAAATGTCAGAGAGATTTGGAGTGAGCCATTTGATGCATCGAGTATTCCGAAATCGGGATGGATACCTTTACTGAGTGCTTCGAATTTCAAAGTCAATGCTACTCCGATGCCTTACCTTAACAGTAATTTAAATAATTCAAAGTTTACTAGCTTCAGCAATGAAAAAAGTGATAATTATGAAAATAATTTCGAAGGGAATAAAGAAACGGCGTCAAGTGATTCGAGTAAAGAAGCAGACGTTGCTTCAAACTCTGGTCGAGGAGCTCATAACTTCAAAAATAGTACAGCTGCAGATATTTACGACGAGGAAGAAACTATTAGCTTTTTTGACGAAGAGATGAGAGTTGGGAACGAAACTATAAGAGTCATTCCCTTTTCCAACATCATGAAGCAAATTAGAGCAGATTCCAAAGTGCTAACCGACGATGCCACTTCAAAAGCGGAAGATTCGAATAGCGGGAATTCGGAATGGAATCTACCAATGACAGCTCAACCCAAAACCTATTCACTTAAACAAATAGATGCGAGTGAGATGCTGACCGGTAACAAGAGTAGTGCCTGGATGTTCGCGAAGCAAACTGAGAAAATGGGTGATGCATGGATTCTTGTTGAAGAAAAAAAGCAACCATCTGAAACAATCTTGCAAGACTTACCCGATAACTCGAGCATAACTGACGATAGCAATTCCACGCAAAACCGAAATTCAAAACCTGATTCAAGGAAGCAGGATTATGTTTATAAAATTATTGTTGGCAATAGAACAGACGAAAGGGTTGATTTAAGAAGGGTGGATGAAGAAGAGGCTGAGAAAATAAATATCCATCCTAAAAATAACCACACAGATAAATTTTCTTTCAATTTCAAAAATGGTCAACAGGATTCTGACTGGACACCTTTGTTGAGATCAGTAGGAAGCGTATCATCAAGAACAAATATTAGTTCTGTAAACAGAAGAAAGATTGAGTGATTTTTAATCTTAAAAAATTTAGGAGACTTTTTCGTAAATGGTTTTTGATGGCTTAGGAGGGTTTGAAGGGTTCAAGTAGTAGTACTGAAGCCTATTTAATCATTTCACCATTACTCCAATCTAATATTTTCTATGGAAGATGAATATTTAAAAACAAAAATAGAAAAGAGTAAATGGAGAAATTTGGAAAAAAATTTGCTGTTCTGTTCTAGGTGGTTTTCTTCAATACGATAGGAAATTTTTTTAATATTGTAAAGTAAGAGAAAATGCAAAAAGGAATTTCAGCATTTAGTCCGTTCCTCTTTGACGTTGCGTTTGTGCAACAATTTGTGGTGATATAAAAAGTAGCTTTTTGAAGAAAAAAAATTAGCAAGTGATTAGCACTTAATAAAGGAAGATGATATCTAATATGACTACCACTTTAGTTTTAAAAAAATATTGCGAGTATTCAAAATATAATTACTTTTAAATTTTGCAATTTGTTAGCTTCACTAAAATATTTTTTTTTAAATTAAATTATTATAGAACAAGTTTCTTTTTAAAACAAGTACCCGAGAGTAAACTTTTTTGGTGGTTAGTGGGTAAAATTTAATACGTTTAAAATCAACTAACGCATGTTAAAATTTTAAGTGAGACGGAAATTTGAAGAAACATATTATTTTCAATAATTTCTGCCGACCAAAATGTATTTATAAATAAAAAGAAATGCATTTAGATGTTAAAACAGCCTGACATAATTCCTAAAATTAAACTTAAATTTATACCTTCAAATTTTCCGACAGTTTCATGACACATTTGCCACCACTTTTTAAAAATATTCTTGAATTTGGCCACCCTGTGCAATTCTGTAAAATATTTTCACTAGTTGAAGCTTAGAATATCTAAATTATTTAGCACCTTTGCTATAAATTATCAGAGTAAACGAATAATTATTTGAGAATTAAAGTTTTCACAATAAAAATTCAAACTCAGGAAAGGAAATGCCCGTATAGAGAAGAAACTGGCTCAGCCCGGGGACAGGCCAGACGTAGGCTTGTGCTCGTTAACTGTAAAAAGGTTTCAGGCTCAGACTCATGATAAAATTCTCATTAACTTTTTTACTTCTTTGAAACAACTGTTTGGTTCAGTTTTCAAGCACAGTAAATGTAACATTTATAAGGTATAAAAAATTACAGCAATCTGCCTCTTCTGTTCGGTACTTTTGCTTTGTGAAGTTAACACTAATTGTTAAATGCCTGGCATTTAACTTAATATTTTGATTAGTTTGAAAATTTAGCTTTTCTCTAACGTATATCTCTGGCTCTGGTGGACTCGGGCTGTTAGTAATCTTATATATCTCAGGCTACATTACATCCAAATTAGAATGCCTCTACACGGTTTTTAAAAGTTTTCTGTGTAGACTATTTAAAACGTGAACCAGTTCTGCGCAAGCAACCAAATTCTATTTTAAAAGTAATTGAGAAAAATTTATCATATATATTTGAGAATTGAATCTGTGGTGATTGACAAGTAAATAAGGCAAACCAATCATATTCATAAATGAAACAAATTTTTCGTCACATATACATATATTTACTACCACTTCTTATTTTTACACGATTTTGCATTAAATGGCTCTTTCATATACTGGTTTATCTTCATAGTGGTCTGATAACACTACCTATAAAAAAACCGTGAGGAGGCTCAAATTTTAACTTTTGGGGTTCTGTACTTGTCTCATACTATTCATTATTAAATTTTTTACTAAAACAATTTAAAGAGTTAAACTAATCCTTACAACTAGGCAGTAAGGAAATTATACCAAAAATATTTTTAGGTTAATGGAACAATTCCGGTTAAAAGTTTAGACACGCATGACATTAACAAATACGAACTTATTAGACAGTACATTCTAACATAAGCGGCATACTTTTGCTCTTTTAGTACTTTTGCTTTTTTTTTAGTACTTTTGTTCTTTGTTGTTTAGAGACTTTGTTGTTTTATTGTAAAAATCTTTGAAAGGAATTAGTTTCAATTCACTAATGTTTTGTATCTTTTGTTGAATTAGTGTTTCCAAACTGGTTACACTGCCCCAAAGCATGTTAAAGAATTGTGACCATTTTATCAGTTAACAGGATTTTCACCTTTTTGGAAAAATTTAAAAAAGTGGTAACAATTATTTCGCGAGCTTATCGTAAATTTCATTTGTTTTAATTTCAATTCAATTTTAGAAATTCAGTTGTAACGTAGATATTTAATTTATAAACATTTTTGATGTAGTAATTTTGTTGATAGTAATCGTCAAAACATTTGGTTCCTTGATCTTCTTCAATCAGTTTTCTGAATTTTTAGTGATTCATAGATGCCTAGCGTATCAATTGTTTCTAGTTTTAACAAAATTTAAGCTATTTTTTGTTTCGTATTTTTCAGTTTTGGTAATCTTTCCACCTCTACACATCAAAAATTCAAAGTATCGTATGAAATGCAACTTTATTGCAGTTATCTCGTGGTGACACTTTTAAAGAGGGGCCCTAGTTATCCTAATTCTTCTAGTTTTTCTATCTAATTCTTTATGAATTTATGAAATCTTTTACAAAAACAGATCAGTTGGCATCCCTGCAGATCGCGGTTGCCATTGTCAGTGACGGTAATTTTCCATTTGAAAATAATTTCTCTTCAATTGCTACGAGGGGTCATGTCCATCAGGTAAATGATTAGAGACCAAAATGATTTCAACTTTCTTGTTGCTGAAAATAACCTGATATCAAGTCAAGTAAAGCGTGTCAGAATCCTTAGGCAAACGATAATTGCGCTTCGCAACTGGATCACAAAATTTTGAATTCAAACAAAAAGTCAGGTGATTGAATTTTAAAAAAAAACGCATTTCCCATGAAATATGTTTTAATTAAAAATGCTTTAAAACTCAGGTAAATAAATTTAATACTCAATGAAAGAATCTAGAAAAATTCAGGCAATTTTTCAAAAAAAAAGAGACAGTCTTCTGTAAAATGTGGTTAAATTTTTGTTGTTTATAATGTTTTTTATAAAACCAAAGTTCAATCAAAGGAAAAAATTTAAACAAAGGATTGATAAGTATCTTTAATTTATAAATATAGCATCGAAAAATCAAAATAGCCATATAAGTACGTTTGACGCATATGCAAGTCGGACCGAATTCCTATAGCAGTATGTAAGACGTGCATAGACATCGGACCAAATCCAAAATGCAGGGCGCGTGACGAGTTCACACGTCGTGCAAAATTAAAAAAGTACCATTGACTCTCAAAACTCTAAATTCCAATAAAATGCAATTCCCTTAGATTACCAATATAATTACCAATATGTATGTAACATTTCGAAAGAAATCCTTGTTGTTAATTTTTCGTAAAATTTAAAATAAGACCATTTATCTTGCGTTTGGCGTATATAATACAGGTCATTTCTTGGTTTTAAATTTTGATCCTGTCTCGGTCAAGCGTGATTGTTTATCTTTAATGCTTAGTTATACCCCATTGCGTGGTCATTTAATGGTAATTTCTCATCTTCTCTCAAAATTTATCTGTCGAATTTTGATAAATCCAAACATTATATATTTTATTCATATCTTTTGTAAAAATATTCTTTAAATCATTTCAATATTTGTAGTTGGACATTATAAGGTTAAAAATATGTAAAAGTAGTTATATTAGGGTCGTAGCTACCATTATTTACTAACACCCAGTCGATTCCACCTGTTCTTCCATGGAAACAAGCCTATTAAGGAAAAATAACTGGCTTCCTACAACCAATTTTTACTGCTTTTGTGAAGGATTTTTTCAAATGATATCAATATTAATGCTTTGTCTTCATATTTTAGTCAAATTTAGTTTAAAATAATTTTGTAATGCATCACCTGTATTAAAATAAAACTTGCACATGAAAACTAATGTTAAAAATTTTGCCAAGTTACGTGTTTATATCATGATGTTTTACTTCCTCCTCAGAAAAGCGTAAAACTTGGCAACTTAACAGTTGTACGTTAATGAATTATAAGACAATGTCTAGATCTGAATTCATGTTTTTTGAGATTTTTTGAATTAAGTTTAAACAAAATAACTGAAAAATGCCTAAGTAATTTAAATACAAATTTGATACAACTTTTAATATTTTTGTGTACCTAATATTGTCTGATCAATAACAGTTTTCTCAGGGTGAGGAAATACGAAATAAGTTACAAAAACCTACTTCCTCTGATTAAAGATGACTTTGGTAGAGGCTTTTTCTTAAAATTTAGAATTATTGATGCATATAAAACATTCTAAAGACGATAACTTTTTTTTTATATTTATGGCTTCTTAACTATTTACGACGGACCTACGACAATAGTCTTATAGTACTCCAATGCATTTTTTACCCTAAGTAGTTATGCTTACTACTTTGCTTAGGTTTTGGTTTGACATTTCTCTTGGTTCAGGACTTACTTCTTTTAAATAAGCGTATGGTTAATTTTCAAGGTGTTTAGTTTGCAATTAATATACCTGGAGTACTGAGTTCAAAACTTTACTTAAACGTCTAAAATAAGAACATGTTGACAGATATCTCTAATGTTAAGGCCATAAAACTGGATAAAAGATAATTTATTGATAAAATAATGTTAATCTATATTTCTTGGAAAAAATAAAGGTAAGAGCATTTTATGCATCATAGCTTATTTATTTTTCCTTTTCATGCTATTTGGCTTATAAAACCTTGAGCTTATTTCGTCAGGTCCACTATTTCTTAGCAATGAATCTTGCTTTTCGAACCCGGGATCATTTTGATGTGAGACTAGCTCCCTGATCATTCCGCTGTCCGGTCGGCATTGTCCGAAAAATAAAACTTTACAAAATAATAAATGAATAAATGAAATACAACTAATGAATGAAATAATAAATGAAATAGAATAAATGAATAATAAATGAAATGCAACTGTATCTTATTGCGCAATTAATGTACTAGATTAGCCCCATCCATTGTTCTGTCTTGACCCCCTGATTAAATTAGACTTCGTGACAGAGCTTTAATCTTGTAAAATACAAAATCCAATCTGAATAAATTTAACTAGGTCTTCAAGTATTACAATAAAAAAAATTAATTAAAAAAAAACATAAAATTAACTTAAAAACAACACAGTTCAATGTTAATTTTTTTCTTTTTATATTTTGAATATATTAGTAATGGTCTGTCTTAAATGATTTGATGTATTTCAAATGAACAGCGAAACATAATTAAAATTAATCATAGCATCTGCTTTATTTCGATAAAAATCGACTATCAAAATTGGCAACGCGTTACCCAATAATACCACTATTTTGTGTATTTTAATATCAATCCCGATTGACAATAAGTTTTCCTTGTAGTAGAATACGTATTTCATCTATTCAGATCAACCTCATAAACAGTCTCAGTGAAAATTCCCAAATCATGTAGTTGAAGTTTAATATCGCTGATTAATATGAAATTATGACTGTTGACTTATGATTAATGCAAATAAGGTTATTGGGTTTTACTTTGGCATACCCTCCAACATTCGAAGTTTTAGCGAATTACTTTTTCAAGTGGAAAGGAAATGGAACAAAAAAATTTTTGAGCAAATTGAATTTTTAAAAGACTTTTATTAGAACTTCAGACCATGACCTGGTCTGGTTTTTAATTGTATAAATTATATGTACTAATGGGCGATATAATATTGAATTCGCCAAAATGTTAATACATTACCATTGCTGCCATTTAGAAAATTACTTTTTAACATTACGAAAAACCGTAGTAGCTAGAGAGTGTGCTTTAGTTACTATATATTTATTTCAAAATGTAAAACTCTGAGATTTCAGATATGGAATTATAAACAGTTAAATGAGAGCCAGAGTCCCCAGGAAATCTTTTCAAAAAGATACATACTGGTAACTCAATCATTTTATTCTTCAAATTTATATTGCTGAAGTAAGATATCTGCATTGACCATAATACATTATAATTAAATAAATACCTGTAATCTGATCTAAAGCTATACAACTGTGATGTTTTAAAACTAAAATTTTAATCAACTACTAAAAATATGAAATAGCTCTTAATTAAAAATAATTTATTACTTTTTACACTAAGATACTTTTTATGTTACTACCAGAATGCTGCAATACTTCACTAGACGAGATGGAAAATTACATAACAACAAACGTGTGGCGTTAGTCTTTTTTGAATTAAATTTCAAACTGCCTTGTGTTTTCGCTTTCCAAGGCAGGGTGGAAAAAAGTAAAAAATGCGTACAAAACCTATCTCATTAAGTATGCCTCTGTGCACTTAATAGGTATCAGTGATGGATATACTATATACTATAGTAAAGTACCATTACCCGGTATTCCCTACTTCATATTCAAGATAAAGTTCTATTGTCTAGTATTACTTCTGATTCACTTTTTTTTTAAATGTGAGAGTCATTGTCTGATATTTCCCACACAGAACTTTTTTTTAAAATCTAAATTGTGTGAAAACCATCGGGGCAAAAAAAAATTTATCCCAACTACTGACGAAAAATGTATGGATATAATAGCATAAAATTAAAATGGTGGCAAACTTTAAGAGTCTAAATGCTTTTAAATACATTTCGTTGTAACAAAGATTGTAGTTAATTTTTGATTTCCAAATTCTGAAATCGAAAATAAATTTTGTCTGCTATATTTGTTTCAGAAAAAATTTTCATACAATATTTTCTTCATTTACAAAAGAAATTGAAAATTCCCTTCCTATAGAGAAGCAGCTTAGAATTGAAAGACCTGAATTCGCACACTTGCTATATTGTAATCTTGTCACTAAGTAAATAGATATGTTGAGAATAAAAATACCTTATCATACGAACTACCATAGGAAGTGTAGAAAAAATTTTCCAATTTAATCTGTTAACTCTCAACGTCCTATTTATAGAACAGTTGCATTTTTCAAAAAGGTTTAGTAAAGAAATTCAAACCCTCCAAAGACTATGGAACTATTGTCGTTTCAGAAAATATTTTTCCTTGAGGTAGTAACGGTAATGTATTACATTTCAATAAAATTATATATGAAAGAATTTTGCAGACCACTTATAAATAATTTATAAAAATTTAAAAAAAACACAGAAATGCTCAGCCGCAAACAACGAAATATTTTTAAAGCGGAAATGCTAATTAAAGATCCCAAAATCTGACCCCTAGCCTTCTTTTTTACTAGCGATATTAATTTGGCAGATTAATTCAATTAATTCTTTACTATGTTTAATCTTTTATTGATACTTATAATTTAATTTATAAATTCAAACTATAACACTGCAAGCGATTGCCGCTGCAGTCTTTTCTCTAACTGTTCATAAATCGTTCATAACTGTTCATAAACTCTTGATAAATTTTCTCTAACTGTTCATGAATTCATAAATTTTTCTTATTGGTGATGTGATTCAGCCAATGGCGTTTCAATTGCATCAAATGGTTCAAAATTATTTTTACTTTTTTCTATATTGTGATTATTTTTCTTTCTGTTTTCCAAATTCATGATGAAAATTACTTCACGAATCAAGTTGAAAAGATGAAAGCCTTAATCAATAATATGACTATAGTCATGTTTATTTCAAAATTATACCTACCCCATAGAAATTTTCTTCATTTTTCTTGCTTTTATTTTCGCAAATCAAGCTGAATATACAACATGATCTATCAAATCGATATGAAATTCAATACGACAATTCACTTTAACCCGTTTTGTCCCGAATTTATATATTGAAATGATACAAAAAGTGGTTTTATGGAAAAAGTGGTATAATATATTTTCGAAATTAATTGTTTTTTCTACTGTTAGGGCATTCAAAAAGTCTTTGATAGACATGGGTGAAAGCCCTTATATAGCAAGACGGAAAAGAGAAAAACCTGGTACGTAAAACATTTCATTCCAGCATTTTTTTCGAAAAAAATGAAATATCTGTAACTATCAAGATTTCTTTTATAATTCTGGCATATATATAAAACTGCTTCTTTTCCAAGATAAAGTAGATATTGTTGAAAAATTTATAAAAAAGAATAAGTAAGCTCCTCCCCAAAACTAGCTATAACTGGAAAGGTTTTACTACCAGCCTTTCCTCGTTTCCGTCTCCCTTTCACACCTGTTGATAGATCAAAAAGTGCTTGTTCCTTATTCTAGATCTAATCAGAGATAACTAAATCATTGTGGTATCGGAGAATCTCTTAATTCACCCAGATAAATTAAAATGCTGAAAAAAGTTTCCCGCCACAATGAATGTTTTTGAAAAATGGAACTGTCCTAAATATATGACGCTGGGCGTTAACCGGTTAACCTTTTAGAGACGGACGGGTCATAAATGTATTCGTAACCAATAAGAATAAGGATGTTAAAAAATAAAAAGTGGTATCTTAAGTTCGGGAATAGTTAATTTGGCAGACTCATTTTTTCTTTCACTTAAAATCCAACACATCCTTTTTAAAGTGTAACTACATAATTTTTTAATTTGAACTAAGTAATGGTGAATTAAATAAAGTAAACTGTTATTACCCCGCCCACAAGTAAACTGCTATAAAAATAGTTTGGCTACCAGTTTTATTTTTTTACCCAGATTGTCGCCAACCTGAGAATACATCATGATTTTATATACAGTTTAAAGTTTTGCTAAAATTCTATTTACTTATAAATTTTCAGCTTCAGTTAGCTTCCACTAGAAAAATTATTTTGAATTAACTTCAAATGTTAGCAGGTATGGAAATTGTTACATTTTTAACATTTTTCTTTCAAAAAGAAGACAATCGCTTTCCCAATACATTATTTATGTAAATGTGCAAGGATGCCAGACTCCTCCGGACAGTGGATAAGTATTTTAGAGTGGTAGTCTCGGTTTAGTAAATTCAATTTATATGGTTTTTACTCCCCACTACTTCTAATTAATTCTAAGTGATGAGCCACTTTATTCTAGTTATACTGCTTGGGGCCTTTTAAGAAGTTGGAAATATCAACCAAAAATCTACAAAGTTTAGTTTGTAGTTCTATAACGCTTTTTAAAATATTTTGACAAAGCTGAAGCAGCTGGCTGTGCAAGAGTGTTGCCTCTTTCAAGAAAAATTTAAAAAGTGGTGACTAATAATTCACGAAACTTTGGGTAATGCAAAAGTTTTAAGTTCACTTTAATTTTAAGAATGCTTTTAGGAAGTTTTACAACAAATATTTAATTTACAAATATTTTTTGGTTGGTAGTAATTAGTTAAAACGGCTTATTTCCTTGTAATTTTTTCTACCCACTTCAACATTTTTCCACATTGCGCCTGTACACAGTGTATATGTAGGTATACATAAACATGTACAGTGATGCTAACTGTTCAGCTTTCTGAAAAAGATTTAACAAAGTGATAGAAAATTTAAAGCTCAAAACATTAGCACAAGTTAAACTTGCCAACACTTTAACGGTTTCACTACCAGATAATTGGTACAAAATGATGTTATGTTCTGAATCATTTATTTGTAATGGTGGAAAAAATAACTTCAAAACAAATTTATTAAACTAACAGTTATTGATCAGCAGGGACAAATTTTTGTTGCGTTTATACAAGTAGTACTTGATTTTATCCGGTGTTGGGATTTTAAATCTGTAATTAGTTTCGGTTGGAAAGGTTTACATATATACTTATCCACTCTATTGAAAGCGACACTAAAGAAACAAACGAAATTAACGTAACGCATCATAAAATGAAATGTATTATCGCCTTCTTACGACCACTTCCTACGCAGCAGAGAAGTGGGACCACTTAGTATTAACGCGAGTGAAGTTTAAAAAATCCTGATTAGGAATGTGTTATTAAATTGCACGTAAAGTGTGGCTCCTGGAGAGAGCCCGAGTAAAGATTTGAAATCGCGAGAATGTCCCTTCAAAACTAAAAGAAAGACAAAGCGGTTTGCATCTCTACGTTTATAAATATCAGGTTCGTAATGTCCTGTGCAAATTTTTAAAATAATGTTAAAATTCTAATAAAAAAAAAGTCATAGGTTTCTTTTTAGTGGCTTTCACTTTTATGTTAAAAACTCTCCTTTATCATTTTAAAACTAGAGATATTTATTTAAATATATTAAGCGCAGTGAGGAATACAAATTTATCAAAATAAAATTTTATTTTCTTAATTAACCATTTTTTTAAATTTTAAAATGACCGTACAAACTCTGAAATATATTGGAATTGAATAAAAATCTGTAATTTTTTTAAAAACTCAAGTGGTAGTATCACGAAAAAATAATTGAATTGTTTAAACCTAGTTATAAATACTAGGTATTAAGTTTTTGATATAAAGCACTTATCACGCACTTACAGCGCAAGAAATTGGAAAAAATATGTTAGATGATTATTGCGTCAAATGGCAGTTATAGTATTTGCCATAACTTGTAAATGAAATTACAAATATATTTTTGTAAAAAAAAAAAAAAAAAAGTTATCTGTATGTAATTATTATTCGATTGTATTGCAATGTGTGTTATTTAAATGTATGTTTAAATTATTTATTTATTTGTGTTCTTTAGTTCTATTGATTTAAATAAATGTTGTTTTATTAACTCTGTCTGTTTCTGATCATTAAAAAATAGGCTATTATTTTCATTTTAAGATCTGTTATTTGTGAGATTATTAAAAACTATGCAGTATTGCTAAGATCTGAATTTTTTTTTNTCTTAATTACCATTTTTTAAAATTGACTTTACAAACTCTGAAATATACTTGATTTGAATAAAAATCTGTAATTTTTTTTAAAACTCAAGTGGTAGTATCACGAAAAAATTATTGAATTGTTTAAATCTAGTTATAAATACTAGGTATTAAGTTTTTGATGAAAAGCACTTTCAGCGCAAGAAATTAGAAAAAATGTGTTAGATGATTATTGCGTCAAATGGTAATTATAGTATTTGCCATAACTTGCAAATGTAATTACAAATATATTTTTGTAAAAAAAAAAAATTATCTGTATGTAATTATTATTCGATTGTATTGCAATGTGTGTTATTTAAATGTATGTTTAAATTATTTATTTATTTGTGTTCTTTAGTTCTATTGATTTAAATAAATGTTGTTTTATTAACTCTGTCTGTTTCTGATCATTAAAAAATAGGCTATTATTTTCATTTTAAGATCTGTTATTTGTGAGATTATTAAAAACTATGCAGTATTGCTAAGATCTGAATTTTTTCATTTTTTTTTTACAATAGTAACAAAAGTAAAAAAAAATATAGAGATGTTTAAAGCTAATCGTAACTACAGAAGGGTACGTTACCAGGCCTGACAACTGCTACGCTTTTGGTAAAAAAAATTTTTAGAGTGATGGACATTTAAAAAACAAAGCTTTCAGAATTTTTGGTGATTTTGATAACATTTTAAATGCCTCACCATGAAACAGTGGGGAAAAAATGGGGTTTCATATAAATTTTTAAATCATTTATACGTAGTAGCGTGGAAAATTCGTTACAATGAATAAGAAATTATACATTAATACAACAATTTAGCTGCCACTGGAATAAATATTTACAAAAGCGTTAATATTAACAAAAACTTTTTACTTTTTCCTGGTTCGTAAGAATTTTAAAAAAAATATTTCGTAAAAACTTTTGGAAGTATTTTTGCAATGTTTAAATGGAAATTGAAAATAAATATTTTTCAATAGCTTTGAGAAAACTTATTAGCAACTTTTTGATTTTTTCTAGGTCGCCGGAACACGAGTGGAAAATTGTCCTCTTGCAATACAATCAATTACTTAAGAGTGCGCATTATTAGTTAAACATTAAGAGAATAGAAAACAGTATAACTGGGTTGAACACCAGCGATCGATTCTGCCTAGAAATGGGTACCGTAAATATAGAAAATACGATAATTATCGACACCGATAAATAACGAATGTTTAATCGTGAGTATATTATCGCATTCTACTCGGTAATGGTTAATATCGAAAAAAATAGTATTTTCGTCACTCATCAAGTACGATATTATCATAAATGTAACGGAAATATTTGCCGATTTAAAAATAATCTATAAATTAGTTAAATAAGAAAAAGATATCTTTAAATCATGAAATATAAATATCTGATGATTGAGCAGTGCACAAAAAAAGGAAATGAACTGCCTTGAATAACTTTTGATCTTTCAATAAACGATAAGTATTTGTGCTTCCATCTGTTGATCATAAAGAGAAACATCAACGATCGCTTCAGTTTTAGGTATACAATGCGAGCCAGAAGCCTTACTTATCTCAAATGTAAAGATCCCAAAAAGAAATGATCGGCCTGTCGTAAACGACCAATTATTAGTTTATTTACTTGAGAATCTTTACAAGCTATCAATTTTACTACAACTACAGCTACAACTCTTATAAAGGATGTTGATTTCCTTGTTTTGAAATTATAGTTATGTTGTGATCGTACATATTTTAATTTTAGATATACTTGTTAATTGTACTTCGCTTTATCAATAAAAATTTTAATAATGGCTTTTAATCTTCTTTCACGATCGTCAACTATTCATCGTTTTATTGTGAAAGATTTAACAGTTTGTTGGTTGAGAAAGGTATCAACTATTGTGACGGAACCTTAATATGTTTTTTTTCATTTTCTTTGCATGTTTTTTTTTCTCCATTAAAAACATGTAATATAAGATTTAAAAAAAAAGAATTATACCTTTTTTCCTTCACTATCCTTAGTTTTGATTATATATTTCTAGCTATTGATAGGGAATAAAAAAATATTCAACAATAGTTAACAAAATTAAGGTTTTCCAGATGTATATAAAAATTTTAAAATAAATAATATTTAATTTATTTTTTGTAAAATTATAGATTTTTAATGAACTATGATCTTTAAAAAAATATTATTCATTTAAACATGTTTTTTTTTTTAAATGAATCATTAAAGCGAAAATGTTTTTATACAATGTTATTTAGGTTAAAATTGTGATTTCCTTGGTATAGTAAAGGTGTTATTGTTAGGAATTCTGAAAGAGGATTAAATTATTACACATCAAAGTAGGCTAATTAGGAAATAAAAGAGATTGAAAGTTGCTATGAGTCACGGGAAAATGTTAAATTATAATTTATTTCATTAGTTGCATGCAAAATAATTTTGCTGCTAATAAACATATTTCAATTATACCCCTTTAGTTTTATGTTTATTTAGATACAAGTGTTTTTAAAACTTATTAAAAACTATTAAATTAAGTATTTCAAGGTTGCCTTCCCACGGGAAGTATAGGAAAGACCTGGAAAATGCAGGGAATTTAAAAATGACCTAAAATAACAGGGAATCGTGATTTTTTCTTTAGAAACTGGGAAAATACAGGAAATTTTGTCTTCTATTTTCAGTAACATGGTAACCACTCGAAGAGCAATCTATGGGATATTTAAGGATGATATTTCAGCTATATTAAACTATTTTATTTACTATAGCATTATTGGGGATATTTCTGTATCGTGATCTGTCTCGCCAACTAAAATTGCCATGATGCCAAATAGATTTTATACTTGTAAATTGAAAAAAAAAAAAACATGTAGATGTTTGCTTGGGGTGGCTACGAGTTATACCTTTCAAGTCAGTCCCTTTCTGTGATGTTTTTTTTTAACGTCATTATTGTGCCACTGATCACGATTTGGAAATCTCCCCCACATTATTTGTTTTATTAAATGTGTTCAACTGTTCCTTTTTTCTCTTAGTTTTTTCCAGCAATTATAACTAGTATAGTTAGCCCAATACAGCTCATACAAGAGCATAGTGATTCTGTTTTTCCTCTTATTATCTTGTGTATAATATGTACAGGGTACAATATGTAAGTATTGTGTACAATATATGTAAAGTAGGACAATATTTAAAAGAGACTTGTTTGTCCACAGAAGCTTACATGATTATTCTTTAATGTATTCTGATTTAAACTAATTTACTCTTTATTTATTTACAAGTGTCAAATCTTCTCCCTGTCTTAAATTTTAGGATATTTTGCTTGAACAAAAAATATTCATGATTTCATTTATTCTGTGATTATTTTGTAATAATTAAATAATAATTTTTAAAACATTTTAGTTGATTTAAATAATAAAAATCAGATTTTTTTTTATCATGATTTTTGCTAACTCTGGTTGTTAATTAATTTTTACAAAACATGAAAAGTTAAGCACAGTGCAGGTCTCAAACAATTTCAAAATGTGTACCCGCCAGGCATCTTGATCTAAACAACGTATTACACTGTATCTACATCAACAAATTTGTTTTCATCAGTTGTTAAAAAACTTTGATTTTTGTTTGAAGTGAACAACAACTTCGATTCAAGTTATTTTCAAATGTAGTGATTATTAACTATTTTCAAAGTGTAATCATTGCTTAACTACTATTAGAAAATGAATTTTACTAGAGGATTCATTTTACACATATGTTCAAAAACAAAGGAAGTTGTAGATTTGTATAAAAAATTTGTTTAGAATAATAAATTTACTTTAGGACAAGGAAAATTTAAAAAAAAAAATCTATTCATGTTTACATATGTGAATTTATAATTCTAAACCAGTTTTTTTAACTCCTCTTTTTATGCCTTTTTTACTGCAAATATTTTGTAATAAATTACAATGAGAATTACAAAGCAAAATATGTCTCTCTTCACTGAAATAATGTGTACTAGTATTTTAATTTTGATCTTCAATTCAATGTATATTTGTATTTGAGGCAATGATACCCATGATTAGAAGCTAATTGATAAATTTGCTTTGGTTTATGATGGCTTGACTAAATAAAATCTATAATGCTTGGTCACAGAGACATTCTCATTGCATCTGATAATGAGTTCATATAAGATTTGCACCTTTCAGATTCAAAAAATTAGTTGCATTTAAACCTTGTTACTTTAATAAACAAATGATAAAAGTAGTTGCTAGGAATCACTACAAACTATTTTTATTAATTTATTTCGTTCTTACCCTACTCACTTCACTTTTTTTTTTTTTTT
>NC_092212.1:9613194-9669134 GCF_043381705.1 Parasteatoda tepidariorum
TATACATATATATATATATATATATATATATATATATAAAGGAAAATATGTATGCAGAATGTGAGTTATACATATAAAAAATTTTATATTACTTCTAATTTTATATTAAGTGCATAAATACATATATGATATTTTTTTAAAAATTATATTTGAAATTGACCTAATTTAATTCATGAAAAATTGGTAATTTTTAATTTAAAAATTTCAATTTCACTTCAGAAATTTCTTGTCGTTTAATTTTTCCTCGAACTTAGCCACCTTATTTTCATCAATTTTTATTGAATTTGTGTATATTCATGTTTCTTTTTTAATTGATCTTTATTTCTTAAAGGTTCATGTGAGGCATAAACAGACTATTTTTTCTGGAATTCAGCCAACAGGAGTTCCACATTTAGGAAATTACTTTGGTGCCATTAAGAAATGGTCTGATCTTCAAAATGAAGGAAAGAACTGCATTTTCAGCATAGTAGATCTACATTCGATAACATTACCTCAAGATCCACTTCAATTAAAGTTTGTGCAAAATTTCTACATTTTAATTTCATTGGTCTTATTCTTTTTTGTGAAACATGTATTCTTATTTTTAAAATTCTAAAAAGTACCACTTGGTGTATAAGTCAATCCCTTGTGTAAGTTGATTCTAGTCTAATAAGTGAAAATTGTGTAATGTTTATGATGCTAACATTATTGAATCCGATGCAGATGATATTCTGGAATCTTTAAATTTGTAACTTAATATTGTGCTTTAAAAGTTTTCACTGTGTTATTATTTTTTTAAAAATATTCTTCACTTGATATCTTCACTTTTCTTATTCTTAATTTTTTTTTCTGAATGTAAATTAAAGTATTATTCCTAAAAATAAACTTTTATATATAAAGAAAATATTAGTAAAAAAGTGCAAAATTAATTGTATTTAACGTATCAAAAATTGTTTAGTAAAGGGGTAAATTGACACTTCATGTTTATCATTATTTAAAATGCACGTATATTTTTACAATCAACAAATTCCCATTTTATTACGGATGTATAAATAAGTCGACCTCCTGATTTTCGTAAAATTTTGGGAGTTTGAAAAGTTGACTTGTACACTAACATATACAGTATGTTTTTTGTTTTGTTTTTTTTCATACTCATACCTATGTTTTATTTTTAAAAATCAGAAAGTATTCCATTAAGTCAGTGGAGTTTTCTTCTTTGTTGTTTGCAAATTTAATAATTTTTATCTTGTCTATAATTTGATCCTAATATTTAATCAGTAATAAAATTTTTCCAATTTATCTTTAAGATGTTTTTAAATAGAATTAAGATAAATTTTTATCATAGTTATACCTTTTTTACGTTTACCTATGATGAAATATAGAAACATTTAAATAGTATAGTGAAATTAATACTATTTATGATTTTATAAAAAAAATGTTTCTACTCATTTTCACGTTTAGTTAAATAACACAAAGTGTACAAAAACAAATTATACTTAATCATAAATTCATTTCAGTTTTTACTATCAAATTTGATATCATTTTACTTGCTGGCAGACAAGCATTAGAAGTTTTGTTTTGCATATCTAAATTAGCCAANGGAGCTGGCCATGCCCGACGGGGGTGCTCCAGCCCCCCCTGACCCCCTACTGGCGCCGCCCTTGAAATTAGCATAAATGAATGACCTACTTTAAAAAATTATTAATATTTTTTGGAACCATTACACATATACGATAAATGATACAGAAAATTAAAGAAGAGATCTGGCAAATGTTTTTGCAATTGCAAATGTTCAGTATGCATAATTTTGTCACATCCAACATTGCATTTGTTACATCTAATGCATAATTTTGTTACATCCAGCATTGCATTTGTTACATCTAATGCATAATTTTGTTACATCCATTTTGTCCAATGTCTAATCTAAAATCAAGTTTATTCCTCCCATTTTGAAGTCCCTCAAAACCAATGATTTTCTAATGCAACACAAATATGTTTATTAAATTCTTGTAATGTTTCAGCTTGTGGTGATTCATAAACGATGCCTTGTAGGTGCAGGTCATGTAAGTTATGAGGTCAAAGAGGTTTGGAAGTGGTAGCATATCAATTTTGATTCTTGGTTTAATAAATTCAATTCAGTAGATTTTAACCACCACTATTTCTAAATAATTTGCAGGTTTATATAATTCACGATTTAACAGTACTTATGTCATGCTATACCTCTTAAAAAGCAAGCAAAAATAGTCAAATATTTGCACAATTTACTTTGTAGTTATTTGCCGTTTTTTTAATTATTTTGGCGTGTCCACAGTAGTTGGCATCTCTGTAGCCACCAAAATGCCCGGACATCTCTCTATGTAATTTCTTTTCATTGAGTAATGTCAAAGGCACTGTTTATAAATGCCTGACTCCAAAAAGACAAGTTTAAAATGCATGTGTGAATCATTCAAAACTGCTGGCAATATAAAATTACCAGTGGTTAGAAAAACTATATATTTTCTATAGTCATAACTGCTTTAATACAAATGTTAAATACAACTATTTTTTTAAAAATCTAGTGTTTACAAACTATTTTTGAAACATAATCACGATTTAACTACTTTAAGGAGATTTGACTACTTTTAATTGATGATCATTTTGAAGTTTAAAAAAAATAGTGGAATATTGAAAGTATAAATATGTAAAAAGTGGTTTAAAATATGAAATTTATTTTTTAAAAACATATTTCTTTCAATTTTCCACTTTGTATACCTTTTTTAACAGTGAATACTTATTTCGAAATATGCTAAAAATATTTATTTAATTAATTAACAAAATTTATTTATGATTTTGTTAAGTGTCTTAAACTTAAAACTTAACTGAAAAAATTGAAAAAAGTTCATTAGTGAAATCCCCATTGCATCTGCTGATGAACTTGCATAAGTCTCCATTTATCAGGTTTGAAAAATTATTGGTACTTAAACCTTGTTTTTCTACTAAACCAGGGTTGAGTTTTTGACACAACAGAGGAACAAATTGTGTTTTTTCTGGTAAAAGCTGTCAAAAAAATACTTTTTTTCTTTTTGTTATGGTACAGTAAACACTAACTTAACAAAATTTTCTTTACAAATGACAATTATTTTGGAGATTTTTTTTACCTAACCATAAAAATACATTGTTATTTTTTTATTAATAATCTTAAATTATTTTTTGACAAATACATACCCTCCAACTGCTACGGAATTTCCGTAGTTTTTTAGAAATCTTCTTTTCTGACCGTAGCAAAATTAATGTCTTAATATTTAAAAAAAATTAATTTTAGCGTAACTTGTCCACTATTACTTATAAAAGTGCAGGCCATATGGCTAGATTCTTAAGTTCTGATAAAAGTTTTATGAGAGATCCATTTGCTTTAAAAATTTCTACTTTGGTTCGCAACGACTAGAAAGAATTATTTTCAAAATCCTCATAAGTTGGAGGGTATGCAAATATCTATCTATTCTGTTTATTTTTAAAAATTTTAATGTTTTAAGATACACTTATTTTTAAAAGTTTAATTAGTTGAAATAAAATAA
The DNA here is from genome assembly GCF_043381705.1 of Parasteatoda tepidariorum. Classification (NCBI taxonomy): domain Eukaryota; kingdom Metazoa; phylum Arthropoda; class Arachnida; order Araneae; family Theridiidae; genus Parasteatoda; species Parasteatoda tepidariorum. The sequence continues at coordinate 9,616,728 of NC_092212.1, forward strand.
AAAATTCAATATCACCAGAGTTTTGGGTTTTTGACAACAGGGTTTTTGACATGATGGTAAAAACCTTCATATGTAAAACACTTTCCAACCCTGAAACTAAAATCATTTGCGAAAAGTTATTACAAAATGGGTCACTTTCTTATTTTTTTCGTATCACCTTGCTCACTGTACTACTTTTTTCAAAAAGTAGCACAAACTAGGAAATATTAATTGTAACTACAATAGTTTCAATACTCGTAGCATGTTATTTATGACCACAGGAAACTGCAAGGAACAAGCTTGATTACAGATTAAATGTTAAGCATGTAACAAAAGAAAAACTCATCAAACATTAGTAACTGAAACAAAAATTAAACATTTTTCTTTCAATTTATGTATCATTTATTTTAATGTGTGTAATAGTTTCAAAAATATAACTTTTTAAAGTCTAATTATTCATTTGTGCTAACTTTGAATTAGTACTAATATCTAAATTTATTATAAAATTATTTACAATCATTAAAATATTTTTTTTCTTCTGAAATTTTTCTTTCTAGATATAACATCCATTTAATGACTGCTTGTCTGCTAGCATGTGGTATAAACCCTGATTTATGCATATTATTCTTACAATCACAAGTGAGTCGTTTTTATTTTTTCTCATGAAAAATAATTTTACAAATGCTGGTTGGTTAAGAAGCTGTTATTAATTGGCATTTTATTGTTGATTTATTGTAATTGGTTATATTTATTCTTATTTCTATTGTGCAATTTATTAGTAGTTCTTTTCACATACTAAATACAGTGAACTCCCAATTATTTGCTGGCAGATCATCCGTGCTTCAATTTTTTTTCTTCTTTGCAATGATAAACAACATAGCATTTAGAATTTAAAATAAATAAATTTATAAAGATGGAACTATTTTAAGAGAAAACTATTTGAATAATTTAAAAAATCAGAATGAATTTTCAAGTATTTTGACCAACTCAATTAAAACAAAGATTAGAATTAACTTCTTGTGGATTTTGACTTTGTTCTTTGTTTATTATTTAGTTAACAATGAATTTGCATATATTTTACTCTAAGTGCAGAACCTCTTTTGGAAAATGACCAAAACAAATCAAATTTTTATATCAACTTGAGAGTTTTTCTATTAATTGTAATTGCCAAATGCTCTAATTTTGGTAAAGGATTCTATAAAGAGGCAGAGAATTAATAGCTAACACTTGCAGCAATTCAGCTTTTGGATATTATTTTTAAAGCCTCACCCTGATATAACTTGAACAAAGTTGTATTTTATTTGAATTCTTGAATGATTTATGTGTAGTGGTGGATTAACTATAATTAAAATTCAATCAAGGAAGCTTTAAAAAATAAAAAGGTTCCCACTAAGTGGGATAAAGTGGCGCATAAGTTGATTTAAAAATTAAAAGACAAAATTTATGCATTGAAGATTTAAGTTAAGAACAGTAAAAAAGAATATTTAATTCTTGGTGCACTTAACCTTCTTCTGTAAAACTAAATTATTGCTGATTTCTCATCTTACTCTGTGGAAAAATTAATTTTATATTTTACTATACATAAAGTACTTCTATAATTTTTAAATAACTCCTTGAACTATAAGCAGAGTTCATAGTTGTCCTGACTTTCCTCACACAAAATATTTTTTCCTGATTTTTAGTTTTTTGTCCTGACGCTCCTGATTTTTTGTATGTATTCAGAATATCCTATATTCTAAGAATGCATGCTCAAATTTTTCAAAAATTATTTTTTTATCTACTTTTATTTTTTATTTATAATGACCTAAACTTTGTGAAATTTAACTTGCTTTAAAAAAAAAAAACGTGGAATGGAAAAGGCTAAATTCATCATAAATTTAAGGAAGAAGGAAAGAAAAGATTTCAAAGTTATTTGAAATTTAGGCTTTAAAAATTTTAACGTTTTAATGTTTGAAAAAAATAGAGATGCATAAAATATTGGTCTATTTTCCTTGATCATGAAAATATTTGTTATTCAAATCTTTTGCATAATTTGTGTTTTGATTTATTTTCAATTAATATTTATATTACTTAAAAATGAAAGACTTTTACTAAGCTACACTTTTTTCTAAAGTGAGATTTTTACATCAAACTAATCCTTGGTATTGTTTTCAAATAGAAACCTTTATAAATTTCCAAAATTTTCTCTTTTGATGTACAGAAATCTCTTAGTTTCTAAACTAAATCTTGTATTCAAGCAATCTTACACATTTTGTTTTTTAACCAATAAAGTTCTTGAAGCATGTTCTTTAAAATATTTTAAAAAAGTGGCATGTCATTTGCCCCAAGCCTCATTCAACGTATTATTAACTGAAAAGATATAGCTTGAAAATAAAGACTTCCTTATCAGCATTAAGAAATAAGACTTTTTTTAAATTAATATTTGCATAATATTCTCCAGAAAAATTCCCTTTAAAATATTTCACTAGAATATGAATGCAAGCATGTGTAAGAGTTAAATTAACTTAATTGGGCTTTACCTTCTATGTTATTAAGTTAATTTTGTTACAAAATTGATATTCCTAATTAGACTTGCTTGTTTTTTCTAAACCAATATGAAACCATCTATTTTCATTTTAGATACCACAACACACTGAACTAGCCTGGATTTTGGGTTGTCTAACAACTATGCCTCGATTAGCTCATCTGCCACAATATAAAGTAATTTCTTATTTTTCCTGATGCAATTTTGTAATAAATTATGCAGCTACAGTCAAAGGTTACAGAACCTGTTTTTTTTTTTTAATTGTTCGAAGCTTATTCTTGTTTTTTTATGTATAAATAATAACTTTCTTATGTATAGTCTTATGTAAAAGTCTTATAAGAATGTGCAAGTTTATTATAACATTATCTTTCTTTAACATATTAAAAAGAAAATAATAATAAAAAGATTTTATACATTTCCGTTAAACTTTCCTTTTTTCTACTCTATTAGGCTCTACATTGTTTTCACATAACAAGTGAATATCAAGGAATTTTATCTATCTAAAAATCTCAGGAATTTAATTTTCAAAAAAAATCAGTCGAAAGGAATGAATTTGAGTTCAAGGAACCAGAAAGTCATGCACTGTAGGGAAAAGGTTAACTATAATTATCTAATCTTTCTATACAAATTTATTATCATGCAAATGTTTACTCTAGCTCTGTAAAAATAAAATAAAAAATTACATGGTTTATTTTGAATCATAATTTCTATCCTAATTAATAATCCTAATTTGAATCTTAATTCATAATCCTATTGAATACTGATTTTGACGCTGCATTTCATTATTACCGCCTTTTATTAATATTTAGTCAACTAAAAATTTCTGTCCTCCACAAAAGAATGCATACCATTATACAAGGATGTAAAAGGTGCATTTATAAAAATATATATATACTGCTTAAGGCCTGGCTTCTTAGGACAAGCGCCTTATCTGGGCGTCAGCATTAAGTTGACGTTACCCTGACGCCAACAAAATACTGGTTTGTTAGCTCAAGGCCCGGTTTCTTAGGACAAGTGTCTTATCTGGGCGTCAGCGGAAAGTTGACGTATCGCTGAAGCCAAAAAAATACTTATCTGTTAGCTCAGCGTGAGCAGTCGGTCCAAAGCAGACATTATCTCTCATTGCGCATGCATTAATAACGTAAACAAATATTTAATTTGAATTTGTATTGATTTTGTTATTGTCGACCAGTGCTTTAGAGAACAAATAATGGCTTTGTCCTAGAAAAAACACATTATAGCTGAGCTAAATGAAGAGTGCTACATTTAATGAAGAAGCTATGTTTAATGTTAAAATCAAAATCTTGGCTGATTTCAATCTGCTGTTGGATGTTGTCTGCCATTGCTTCAGTCGTTAACGTCACGCTGTAGTCCAACTGCAGTTGAGTTGGACGGAAATTGTAGTTCAAGATGAGTGTTCGATGACGTATACTGTCATACTCACAAATGGACCAATCAGAGGTTAGCGCTGATTTCCAGCTGACGGCGACCTGTCCTAAGAAACCAGACCTTTAGATGTGTCCGATACTTTCATTACAAGTTTTAATATGCATGCACATGCTCTTGCCTGCCATATGTGCTGTTTCTTTTTAAACTAGTACATTACCATTGAGTTGAAGGGTATATACCATAACACTTTCTTTTATAAACGAACCTTTTATATTCCTGTAAAAAAAAAACGGTGTGTACTTTCGCAGACAGAACTTTTGGACCTAATATAACGTTTTTGCTGAGTTCATTGAAGTGTATTTGGAATAAAACAAGTGAACAGTTTCTCCAAAGCTCTGTCATTATATGAGTAACCTTTTTTAGGGAATTTTGCACTAATATAACTATTCATGATATGATTGTTAGGTTAAGTTTTGTCTAGCTTAAGTCATTGTTACTAGCTTTTATCTAATGATTACATTTCATTTAGATTGGTGCCTTATTCTTTACTTATATTCTATTTTATTTTTCATAGGACAAATCATCATCATTGGAGAACATACCTTTAGGCTTATTTGTGTATCCTGTCTTACAAAGTGCAGACATTTTATTATATAAGTAAACATAATCATTGTTTTTTAAACACTGTTACAATTCTAAGATAATCTTTTTGAGTTGTACTATTAAATCTCTTTTGAGTAAATTATTTAAAACTAAATTTCTGTCTATAAAATTCAATACTCCAATGCCAGATATGGTACTTTAACATAATATTCTTTAAGTTGTTTCTATTTGTTTTTGTATTATGCCATGGCTGTAAGAAAGGATAAAAATATGTTTTTTGTATGTTAACTTGAAATGAAACTTTTTGAACGAAACGTTCTGAATGAAACTTTTTTGTATGTTGAAGTATGTTATATATTTTTTCACTGCATCATACTATGCATACAAATGAATAGAGCCCTATAGATTGTGCAATGATCTGAAAAACTGCATAATTTTAATTTTTTAGCTAAATATCTTCATTCAGCAGATAAACTTGTCTTTGTGTTTTTCTCACATGCAATATAGACTTCTTTTTCATTATAAAGAATCCTTTTAACAACTTATTCTTAACTTTGTGAACCCAAGTCTTGTCAACCAGCATTTAACTTCATAAAAGTTGCTCAACATTTTGATTTAAAAAAAATAGCTTACTTTATCAATGACTTATAATATACAGACTACGCTTTTTGCAAAACTTTGCCAAGTACTTCACGTTTTGCAAAATATTTTATAGAGTTTTATACAGTCAAAAGCTAACTTTCAAGATTTTTGTTAATTTTGCTGACAATTTAAAATCTTCACTACGAGGAACTGAAACAAAGTGCATTTTTTATGAACTTTTGAATTATTTACATGTAGTGACGTGGAAAATAGCTTTAAAATAACATGATTTAACAAAGAATTATATATTTAATCATTAACTTTTCTACCACGAAAACCAGTTTTCTCACAAAGTGTAAAAGTTGTCAGCCCTGTTATGTATTTTTAAATACTAGGAATGAGCAATCTATCTATGAAACTTGAGTATATTGTATACAAAGAATATGTTGAAAAAAGTTTTGTTCTGGACACAATCAGATTCTGGAAATCATATCTAGTCTTAGGGAGGTATCTAAGTTAAGGTTGGGCTTTCTCCTGCCTAATTCATCATTATAAACATGAACTCATTATTACTCAGTGTTTTAACTAAAATAAAAATTGAAACTTCTATAAAAAAGGGTTACAATTTGTGCACCAATAAAAAACAAGCACTTATTGGGGTACTATGTTAATTGTTGATCTGTCACTCGATTTTAGTTTTCTTTCAGTGATTAAATGTGATGAATATTTTATTTCAATGTTTTGTTCTAAATCAACTGTCATTCGTCTTTCAGATCTACTCATGTTCCTGTAGGTGAAGATCAAATTCAACACATTCAACTGACTCAGCATTTAGTCAAAGTATTTAATAACAAGTATGGAAAAATATTTCCAGTTCCTGAAGCATTAATAGGTAGAATGTGTTTATTTATTTATCTCTCACCTAAACTGTCGCTTTAATTTAAATTGAACGTTATTTTTTTGCATCAGACTTATTTTAATGTACTGTTTGGTCAGATAATATACATTAACAATTGGACACAGAATTATTTAGCATTTTTCGACTTTTTTCATTATTTTAGGCCAAAATAAGTTTAAAATATTATATCTAGCATTTTAATAATGGTTATGAAATAAAGCATGAAACACTGGTTTCTTTTCCTGCGTTAAAGGTAAAATCTGCCAAACATAGCTCTCTTTTAAATTTGCACTTATTTAGATCTAAGAAAATCAGTTCATCATGAAATTTGCAAAATCAGTTAATGATGAACTTTTGAATATGAATGGAAAAGAAATTTTAAAACAACTTTTTTTATATTTTGGTACAAATATGATTCCAATCTTCTATCCCGTTTTTGTAACTATTAGACTGTTTCTTATATTTAAAAAATATGAAAATATATTTTTGCTTGTAACTAGAACTGGAGCATATTTTTAGTTTAAAAACATTTCTAATCCTGGTATTTTTTTTGGAAAGTTATTGAAAAGAAATCTTAATTGCTATTTTATACTCAACTTGAGAACTTAATTAAATAATGACTACAATTTAGTGAAGTTAGTCTCTTAAACAATGTGAATAAACAGGAAAGTGTAATATGTTCTTTTTTATGGCCCATTGAAGAATTTGAATATTTGATTACTAATATAGTTATAACTTATTACTTTTATACATTTATGGCTACAACACATCAGGGAGGTATATATTAACAGAACTCCTTGATGTACATAATTAGTTATTTAACCTTCAATTAGCAATTGATTTAAATAATAACATTTAATTAACTAATTACCTATCTTAAATTATACAGTTGTCTTTAATTTACTTAAATAAAAAAGAAAGTATGCTTAATTATTCAACAGTTCAATAAATCTCCTGAAATATTTCAAAATTTTTGTTGAAGTTAACGGGAAGAAAAAGTATTACGGGAAGAAAAGTTATTTTATTTATCTGAAAAAGAATTGAAGAAATTTCAAATTCAGAAATTATGTTATATGCCATAAAACAAAGTAAATTACAAGACAAACAACAAGGTCTTCATTTCGCGTCGAGTATGATATTAATCTACTTCCAGTATTAGAGACAGTTACCCTTGATTTGATGGCATAAAAGCATTGGATGTGGGAGAAATATATAATAAGTTCTTATCTCTCTAGTCCCTCCTCATCACTATACATCACCTGCTCTACTGTTTTTTACAAGAGAATCCGCGTATTTTGATACTACTTAACGATTTTCCATATTTTGACTATTTTCTCTCCTTTTTTTGTATAAAAAAAAGAAGAAGAAATTACATAACTTTTTTTAAAAAATCCGAGTTTTTTTTTTTTTTTCAAAAATATTTCTTTTTTCACTTAAGTGCAGGAATTACTAAAACTATTACCAATTGTATATCTGTGAATGCATGCTGGTATTACAAATTGCTCTAATTAGAGAATCAGCATCCTTTAATTGTCCTTATTTCTAGAGGCAATTTTGTCCTTAATTTTTATATTTCGGACTTCCAGCCCTGATTATATTTATCAATAATAATGTTAAATATCACAATAGAAGAATGTGTTGCTATCAAGACCAGTAGCAGAACCTCTGTATTTATCTACAACACCATAAAAAAAATACTATAACTTATCTACAGAACATGCTGTAAAGTATTTGTATTCAAATGTTTCACTTGGTAAGTTTGCAAGTTTTGCTAGGCAAAAATATTTACTGAAAGAAACATTTTAAAATTAATTAACTAAAATTTGATTAAAGGCGATGAAAATCCAGCTGATGAAAATGAAAGACAAGCTGTTATAACAGTAGAGTTGAATTTTTTTAAGTTTAACTTACGTTAATATTACTACCACTTTTTTTAATGTTTAGTTTATTTTCGTCTGCAAAGCCAAAATAAACTTACGAGACTCGTCGAAGTGCCACACTATCATGGGCTGTCCTGAAAAAGCTTTTTTTAACTGCAGCTATTGAACGTTCATTCTTCACCTTCGAAGATACCGAAAATGTTGCTCATTTCACGTTACCCAGTGGCCACCTGCGAACCTAAGTCACAGTAGGGAGCAATATTACCCACTCTACAATGCCACAAATACCCGTTCATAGGGTGGGCCCTATTCACACACATAACACACAATAGAGGACAATACACAGAGAGAAACAACCATGCCCTGAGCGGGATTCGAACCAACATCAGGCACGCTAACCACTCAGCCACCTGGTTGTCTACATTAAAAATTAATATACAGGGTTATTCATAATTTCCTCCGCCTGTAAACGCCATTTTTCTTTACTACAACTGGCTTCAGTGGTACATGTTACTGCCATCTACCGGCAACTGCTTAAATTAAAACTTGAATAATTTCATATGTTCTTTTTTGCCATATTCGTCTTCGTTTTTTTACTACAATGCTTCGAAACCCCGGAGGGAATTATGAATAACCCTGTATATTATATATATATATATTTTATTTATATTCTTTTACATTAAAAATTAAAATACGTATAAGAAATAAATTATGTGATTTTGTTGGGTATATTTATAGTTGATGTCTCACTTTTTTTTTCAATATTTTTTACTCATTCTTATATTTTATACCCCTTACAGTGTCCCACATTATTACAAAATTTTATGCTTGTACTTTTGAAGCAAAGCACTATATTATAGATTATATTTCAAATTTCATTTTAAAGCCTTATATGTTATAATTTCATTTGCTATATAGAAAGTACTCTAATTATTTACAACTACAACACTTCCTCTATCCATTTATAGGGCAGAGGAAGTGTTGTAGTAGTAATTAGCAATCCTCATATTGTAGTAATTACTAATCATAGTAGTAGTAATCCTCATTCATCTAGAACTTTCAAATGTAATATCCTTTTAAGCTTTTAGCTAGGACTTAAGTTAATCCTCAATTATCTTTAGCAAAATAAAATCAATGATTATACAAAACAAAATCCTCAAAAGAAAAACAGCATTTTCTGTTCTTGAAACAAGATGGAAAAAATCAGAATCAAAAAAATATATTTGATTTACTGATTTTAATTAATGTATTTGAACTAAAATGTATGATGCCACTCTTCTTGCTACCTCTCCTTCTCTCTTCTCATAAACTGTCACAATTTCATGAACACCCTCATCTTGTCTTTCATGCAGCAACTACATCTTGTCTTTAATTCTTACAATTTCTTGAACTTACTGTCCCTTTACCCTTTACTTTAACTGTCACAATTCCATAAACCTTTCCCCCTAGTCATAAACTTTCACAATTTCTTCCTTTTCCTCCTCCTCCCTTTCTCAGGAACTTTCACGATTTATGAAACCTTTAGCTTAGAACAATATGTCAATTGTTGGAAACTTTTCGGATGATTAATTGAGCCTATTTTGACATACTTCAGCATGTTTTGAATGAACATAAGCCTTTTTTTTTTTCAGATGAAACCTGTGCACGTGTTAAGGGCCTCAGAGAGCCAGACAAGAAAATGAGCAAGTCCGACAAAAACTTTAAAAACAGAATCGACCTGACAGACTCTCCTGACATCATAACAAAAAGAATAAAAGAAGCCCTCACTGACTTCACGTCGGGCGTCACATACGACATGGAAAAACGTCCGGGTGTCGGTAATCTGATTCTCGTCCACAGCCTGTGCTCAGGAAAATCCTTTGAAGAAATCTGTAAGGACAGTGAAAGCCTGGACACTGGCCAGTACAAGTTGGTTGTCGCTGAAGCTGTGATAGAGCATCTAAAGCCGATACAAGAACAAATAAAGAGAATAATGTCCGATCGTGGATACATCGAAAGGATTCTTAAAACTGGATCTGAGAGAGCAATTGAAATTGCATCCAAGACAATGAATGAAGTTAAAACTTCTGTAGGTCTTACAGTAGAAGGCTGTCAATTAATTAAATAACTAATTGTGATATTAAATTATTAGTCTATTTTTAATATGCAATTCTGTGATGTTATACTATGTTTTGTAACTGAGAGAACTAAAATTAGCCAAAAATAAATAATTTTTTGACATATTTTTACCTGTTTATCTAGACTCAGTATCTTACCTGGTTATTCTAGACTCAAACTCATGGCTATTTCTTTGCCAGTAGAAGATTCTTATGATGCTAACTTTGAAACATTAATTTGCATTTTATAGAGTTCTGTGTTATATAGATCATATCATTAAGCTTACTGACTAAGCTTCACAATATACAGGGGCTGTTTTTTAAGTAAAGGCTGTTTTCTTATGTACACTTAATAGGTGGTGTGTGTGTCACAACGAGTGCTTACCTCGTGTCCTAGCATTCCATGAAAACAACTGTGCCCAGTTACAGCTGTGTAGGGAATCTATGTGTTCAGTTCTATGTCTTTAAAATGTTCAAGTTCAACAAATCATCCGCCACATATGAGGTACGGTCAGTGTTGCGTTTTTAGTAGGCAAAAAACCTATCTACTGAATGCTTTCACCGGTAGATTTGTGAAGTTTATGATGCTTAATACTGGTATGCTGACAAATTTTGCTACTTTATGACTCTCCCCACAACTCAGTCTCGAGCTTTATTGAACTCATTTGGCTAGGAAGTTTTGGACCACCCCTCAATACAGTCCAGACCTTGCGCTAAGGGATTTTCATCTTTTCCGATGTTTCACACATCATTTTGACAGCTACCAGTGCTGCGATGACGTCCAGTACATGAAAACGCCATGATCATTTGTTTATCGGAGCAGACGACAAGTTACTATGAAGAGGATATTCTAAATCTAGTTGTAAGGTATGATAAGTGCTTAAGCAAACTTGACAACTATTTTGAAAAAAAGGAAATTAAAATTAAAATAGTGTTAGTGATAGAATTAAAATAAGTGGAATTAAAAAATAAATTAGCTTCATGAGAATTTTCTTTCTTTTGGTTTTTATTTTCAAACAGCCCTTACTTAAAAAACAGCCCTAGTATATCTGGAACATATTATTCAAATGTTTTTAAATTATTTCCAACTGCAAATTACTTTAAAACAAAAAAACTTGTGCTTAGGTATTTCTTATTTACAGAAAAAAAATTTAATTATCCAAAGCAATATAATCAAGAAGAACAAGAAAATATATTAATTTTGTTTGCTTTAGAGTTTAAAACCTGTTTAGAGTTTAGTTAGCAAATAATTTTTCTTTCAGCCTTTGAACGGTTGATGATTCTTTCTCAGCATCAGAAAATCCTTTAATATGATTTTCATGGTTTATACCTATAAATGATTATAATTTATTACAACCTAGTTATTATAATAAATTATTATTATTTTGCGAATTATAGAATTGTGTTATATAGATCTTCTGCTGCATTATATGATTTTTAAAAGGTTTTATTATAATTCATTTTTGTACAATTTAAAATTGTTAAATGTTAATGTTTAATTAAAAGTTGCCTTGAATGCTGGGTTCATAATTTACCTAATAAATAATAGTTTGTTCTTATTTTCCCTAATTTTTAATGTTTGATGTTTCTGATTTACATTTGAAACGTGATCTGATTGATTTGAAAACGTGCTGTTAAGGCTTCATTTATTTATATTTCTGTATCAGTATTGGTTATTTTATATGTTTAGCATATTAAACCTCTTTTTCCTTTCCTCATTAGCTATTATTAATGTTCAAAATGCAAGAGCGAATCATATGCTCTTGACCGCAAGGTCATGCTCAACAGGTGTTTCTGTAAAAAAGCCTTAAAGTTCAGAAGGAAATAAAATTAAAGAAATTCCCTTCTAACTTGGAGAGTTCACTCTTTTCTTTTTTTACAACGATTTTGATTAAAAATCAAAACTAGAATAGTGATCTTATTAAAGTAATTAATCATTATATCAACAAAATAAAATAATTAATTGCATTAATAAGATAACTATTCATGTTCATGATTTTTTTTATTTGTATTTTATCTATAAAAAAAGCTATAATAGTTTATATTCTTTTTGTATGTTAATAACCATTTATTTCTAAGATCGCTATTTTTGACTAATCAAAACAAGAATAGTGATCTTATTAATGCTATTTATCAAAGAACAGAAGGTAATAAAAAGTGTAATAAAAAAAAACTTACTGACAATTTTGAGAAAAAAAACTTCACAGCTCCAAACTTTCGGATTCAAGTCAATTGAAATTAATGAAACTTGAATGTACCATACCAATGATTAGAAATCTCTAGTCACACTCAATATTTGATACAAGAGGAGGAAAAAATTAGTTTTTTATGTAAAATTTAGAGAATTATTCAGATTTTGCTTTTTAATTTTATACTACTTAAAAACTGAACGGCTGTGACGCCCATAATTTTTTTTATGGTATTTCCTTGAAAGAAGGCTGTTCAACAGTTAGTCTTACTTCTGTGTGCTAATAGCCATTTTTTTTAATCATTCCGAGTGATGTCATCACACATAGCCATAATAAGAAAAATTAGAATATAACACTGCCCTGTAGTAGAAAAATTAATGTATGTGAAAAAAATTAAAATTGAGATATTAATGTCTTTTGCATTTTTGTATGAATGGCTGTGACACCCATAATTTTTCTATGGTATTTCCTAAAAAAAAGGGGGATTTAATAATTGGTCTTACTATTGTGTGATAATAGTCTTTTTTTTACTATTCTAAGTGATGTTATCACACATAGTCATAATAAGAAAAAAGTTGAGTCCTGCAATAGTAAAATCAATGTGGGCAAAAAAAATTGGAATTGAGATATTTATATATTTTTGTGTAGTTAGCTACATATTGCAAGAAAATTAAAAATTAATTTCGTTTTATCAGTTTCCTAAATTTATATTTCAGGCTTAATAGTATTAGCAGGAAAAAGAAAATAGTTGTCGAGCACTTTTCTCAGAATCCATCAGAGGCACTTGAAGTGTTTTTTTAATTGCACTAAGAAATTGACTTGTTTTTCATAAATGACAAAATGGAGTCTATTATGGTTCAAGTCTAATAAAAAACCTCTAAATTTCGAAATATTTTTTTTTTTCACAAATGAAAAATATAGTTAACATGTACGTACATATCAGTAAGGTCAATTTAAAAAAATAATAAAAATTAGGTAGTAATGAGAAAAATACATGATCCGTGTATGTACTTCATGTTTCCAGTACAATCGTTTTCAAAACAGTATTTTTGAAGACTAATATTGTATCATTATGTGATATTTAAATGAAATGAAAACACTAATTATGACTAATGAAAGAATTTATTTATAAATTTTTGACTAGCTATAATACAAAACATACATTAGACATATATAGGAACATAAGACAATTTGATAGCAAAATTATCTAAATATATAGTAAAACAAAAAATAGTTTCTAACATTGTATAAATATTTATTGGAAATTGTGTACTTTTTTATTTGCTCTATAAACAGGACATTTTAATGATATAATAAATTGTAGCTATAATTTACTATTAAGGCCAGAGTAGTGATGGTTGCCATAATGTTTAAGGAGAAAATAAATTTAATTATTACACGAAATTAATTAAAAGAAATTATTTATATTCGAAATTAATTGGAATATTCTTCATTTATCTCATATTGCATAAATCTATATCTCAAAACTCATGTTAATTTATCTCATATTGTTGTTCATTGCTAAGAGTTCGTAATTCCCTTTAAAAATAAGCAGTTTATGGGAAATGCCTCTAATTTAGTCTGATAAGTTGATGATTTATATTCTTTTAGAAAGAGTTATATTTTAAAAAAATAATTGAAAGAATCGCTGTAAGATGCTTAACACTAAGCAAACCTACACTTTTTTACAATGCAAAACAACATACAACTGGTACTAAACGTACCGGTTTGGTATGTTTAGTGTTAAGAACTTGGTTGGTGGAGTCTACAAAATCTGTAGCTTTTGATTATTTTTTTATTGTTAAATAACATTAAAAAATTTTATTTAATCATATTAATTGTTGTCTTAGTTTTTCCCAAAATTATTCTTTCTTTACCCTGAATTTAGGCAATTACAACTTTAAGCATAAGGCAATTTAAAAGTATATATATTATGCAGTTTAGAAAGAAAATCATTAATCTTTGTACATTTTACTAACATTTTAATGGAATTAAAAATTTTCACAAAAACAAATTTTGAATTTTTTTTTATCTGTGGCATTATTTTAATTTCATAACACTGATAAAAAAAAATTAATGTTAAATTAATTCATGAATTTTAATGNTTTTAATGGAATTAATCGTTTTCACTAAAATAACTTTTTAATTTTTTTTTATTAATAGCATTGTTTTAATTTTATAGACTGATTAAAAAAATTTAATGTTAAATTAAGTCATGAATTATTTTTTTAACCTAACTTTTTGATAATGTCCTCAATTTGTCCATTCATTATTATTTTAAATTAAACATTTATTTTACATTTTAATAATTAAAATGCTTAATCTTTGACAACCCTGCCACTTATAAGTTTTGTTTTTAAACTTATTAAAACAATAAATCAAGCGGAAACTTTATATCTAGTTACATAAAGTCTGAAAAATATAGCATATCAAAAATAACATAGCTTACACAGTATTTTTTATATGAAATGAATTTTTTTACATATTAATCAAAGTGAAAGACATATTGTAATAATTGCACTACGTTTAGTGCTTATTTCTGGCTGGTATAATATTAAATTCTCAACACTTTTCAGTTATTCACAAGAGTTCACATTTTTTCAGTTATATAATTATTTACATATTGAATATCTGGTAGCAAGAGAAGTATTGAAGTTCTTTTATTTAGGAATAAACTAGATTTTAGCTTACAGTTATTGCTTTATCACATATTGCTCTTGTAGCTCTAATTTGAGAATATTATAACATTTTACAATTCTTTGATTTTTAAAACATGTTATCACCTATTCATTATTATATAGGGTAAAATTAGGAAAATCTGATCCTGCGACGAGTAGTAACTATGTCCACAAAAATTTAGATTTTTAAACTATTAAAAAAGCTGTTGTAGATACTAATAATGTAAGGTACTTTTTATGAAGCATTTACCAAAATATTCTACATATAAATATCTACTAATTCCATATTTGTTAAAAAAAATAAACAATAATAATAAAATACGCACAGGATGCATTTTCAATGGAAAAAAAGCAAGTGACAGACAATTCTTTTTGCAACCATTAATTTTGTCCTATCAGTAATTATCGGATAACAAGAATAATTTTAAACCTCTTTGGTTTAGAAAGGAACTAAGAAGCATTTAGCTTGGCATTACTACTATCATCGCAAAACGATCTTTATAGATAATTGCTATCATCACAATGCTATCTTTATAAGTAATGTGTTCTACAGATTTTAAATCCATTGATGAATCAGAAGAGTGCTATCTAATGCAAGGAAGTAGCTCGCTCGAGTCAAGTTCCAGTCTGAAGCCAGAGAAATATTTCTCTGAACTTTTCAAAGTTCTCTAACATTGCAATCCTTAGTTGAGAAGGTATAAAACTTTGGTCGTGGTGAGTGCAATTTTCAACTGTAGAGTGCTCTACTGAGTCGTAGTTGAAAGTCTTTGTAGAGCAGCTTGCCACCAAGAGGCACTCGGCTGACAAACATTTCAATGGACATCAGGCAAAGAGCTTTTCCATTCATCAGAAAGCGTTCCAGCTGGACTTTGGGCAGCTGGTGGGTGCTGATGACTGATTCAATCCATCTGGCAACATCCTCTCTGCTCCACTGACGAGGATCTACAAGGTGAAAAAACTTATTAGGCTTTTTATTCTATTTTATAACCGTCGTTGAACAGACGACCCAATTTTGGGTTTACGACTACTAATATTCAACTCGCAGCCTTGTAATTTTGAACCCAATCCAGAAGACAAGGGAACTCCTGGATAAAATATTGGAAAAATTTGCCTTCGTGGAGGACTTTTTGATGCATCCAGCATTTGCATTACATGGAGAGAAAAACCTCCCACGGTTAGCCTGACGGCAAGGGGAATAAAACCCAAGATCCGTCAACCACTGAAAATATTTTACATCAGCACTGTGGTCGGTGCAAGCCGGATGCGGAATTCGTATCAACCAGCCAACGCTGGGATTCGAACCCGGTTCACATCGTTGGAAGGCAAACGCTCTGTCCCCTGAGTCACCAAGTCTTCTAAGTTTTGATTGAAATTGTCGCTGAAATAGCTATTAAAGCTTAACGTAATTAATTATTGTATACAGCTTATGCTTAAATAAATGTTCATTCTATCGCGGGAGAAAATCGTCATGGCAAATTCTCTTTAATTTAAAATAAAAATTAATTTAAAGTATAGAAAACGTTAGTTCATGTAAACCATGTCCACGAAGTTTCAAATGCTGAGCAAAAATTGAAATTATAGAAATTCAAACAAATTACTTCAAGATTGCGCAATGGGGAATAGCAATAATTTGTTTACATTTTGATATTTTTAAAAACATTTTTTGAGCATTTGAAATTTCATCATTTAATTTAGGTTTACCTGAACTCATAACTTAAGAGTTTAAAAACATCAACAGAATTCGCAATGAAAGATTTCTCAGCGGTATAGTGTTCTCTTAAGAGGACACTATCTCACGGGAGAAACTTATCATCACAAATTCTCTGTGACCCCCATAACTAATTAAAAATTTACAGCATAAATAAAGCGAATTCAGACAGACCTAGAATAAGTCATGAAGTTTTAAATAGCTTTAAGAAATTTTCAAAATGAAAAAAAAAACTTTTACGCATGGTTTATTGCTAAGATTGCGGAGAAGTTCTGTTCAAATAATTTGTTTGCATTGTGATAACTTAACAATATTTTTTTCAGGAATTGAAACTTCATGGTTTTTTCGGGGGTTTTCTGAACTCGCTGTTTCTCTGTATTTGAAATTAGTTCTAGAGATAATACAGAATTTGCGGGAAAAAATTTCTCCCACGGTATGATTTTTCGAAGCTCTGTCGCCAAGGAAAATAAAAAAGCCATAGTTTAAGTGCCTTACACTGGAAGGAATGCGTTGATTTTAGACTATAGATATCATCTTGCTGTAAAGAATTATCTGGGCTCTAGAACTGACAAATAAATTAAATATAAAGTCATTAAAATCGTCAATTTGCAACATTTCCCCCCCTAGATGGAAATTATCAAAATCACTGCCTTATTCTCAGCTTTTGTAAATTTTTTATGAGCCCGGATAATACAGTAGTGGAGAATGTTTTTAAACATTAGACAACAAACACTTTTCATTTTCACAAAACCATGGTTTTCTACTGTTTTTCTGGTGAAAAAATATCGCCAGATTGGCGATTTTTAAAGAAGTTCAACTTTTTTAAATATTTAAGTTATTTGTCTGTTCTAAAGCCCAGATAATTCTTCACGGTAAGATAATATGTATATAGATTAAGATAATCGCGTTGCCTCAAGTGTAAGGCACTTAAACTATGGCTTTTTTATTTCCTTGATGAAAGAGCTTCGAAGAAACCATATTAAACTAAAACTTTGAGAAAACAGTCAAAATCAATAAAAATTCTTTTCTCACCTGATGGTAAATTAGGCTCATTGCTGTGGTTTCTTCCAGATGGAGGGGGGATACTGGCCTTGTAATTGTGGCGAGAATAATCTTCTATAAATTTACAGAGTGTGGAATAGGCTTTTTTATCCCACATCCTTGAAGAGGTAGGCGGTAGGTAGGTAAGCGAAGATAGGCCACGATCAGGCCAGGCAACTGTAGGCAGTGCTCCGCAATCAACAGGATACAACATTTTATTGCTGAAAAATTAAAGATAATTAGAAAAATACTGCTGAAAATATTGAATTATTATTATTGAATTTATTTCTTTTTGGATAGTTCAAATTTAACGAAAATTAAAAATAACAGCTGTGAGAAGCACAGACAACTTACATCATTGACAGACAACATTTATATAATAGCGTTTATTAATTTATATTTTACCTTTTCTTTTTTTTTTTTTTTTTTTTTTTTTCCTGAAACGGGGNTTTTTTTTTTTTTTTTTTTTTTTTTTTTTGCTGAATTTTTCACACTTAACTTTTAATGGTATAGTATAGTAATAATGGTATTAGTAATGGATATTTTACCGAAAGTTTGAATATTTTTTTTGTCATAATCTAAAATTAAAAAGCAGCAAAAAATAATTATACAGAAATCAAAGTTAAAATATGCTCCGTACTAAAAGGAAATTTCACACAATTATTGAATTATTATAATTTTTCTCCTTTATTACATGAAATTAAAAAAACCGTGCAAAACTAAATTTAGAAAGGAATTTTTGAACAATTATTTTCTTTTCTTACAAAATAAAATTTAAAAAAGAAAAAAAAGAAACATGTATGAGTAATTTCCGAAAAATCACATTTATGAGCTCAGAGCTAAAATAACGTTATACGGAATTATTCAATTATTTTTTTTTCTTTCTTATAAAATAAAATTAAAAACGAAAGCAAAATAATTATAAGAAAAAATAAAATCGATTATATGGTCAGTGCTACAGTCATTTTGTCCAATTTTTTATGCTAACTGACTGACGTTTATGATATATATATGTACGTTTATGACATCAATAAGTAATAAATAAACATAAACTAAATAACTTTAAATCAAATTAAGTGCAAATTCAAACTACTCTTCAATAGCTTAGTTTATAACAAAATTAATATGGGTCTAGTTATAAAACGATTTAAGTGTATTAAATTGTTAATCTTTTTATTTTTAGAAAATAATAACCCCTATAGCGATGGATGTGGTAGGGCAGGATGTTTTGTAGAGGTGCAGCAAATATTACATCCGTGCGGATGCACGATTCAGCTGTGTGTATCACCTGGAAGTACTTTACACCTGCCCCTCCCACTTCCTTCCCTTCCCTTCACCTATCACTAATTAATAAATTTCAATTCCTTTATTTTCTATCTCTCTCAAAACGATTGTTTTTTTATTTCTTGCAGCTGTGATTAATGCCGAGAAAGGATTTGTTACAGATATAGAATTTATTGTACTTAATACGTTCCCTATTTTCCAAAAGATTATCTGTGTTTTTGTCACTAAAGCCATTTGGCGCAATATTTTGAAAACAAGTCTTTTTTTCTTATCCTAAGATAAAGAATACTTAATTATTTCATTTTTAGGATAAATTTTGAAAAACTAAAGCGTTCGTGTTAATCATAATATATTAGTTATTTTTCTTTATATCGATCTGAAATCATTCGAATGTGATCCCTTTAATTCTTTCGCGTCGAGTGCCCCTAACACGCGAGCATAATTTACATTGACCGGATGCATAATTCATATTAACTAGACGCCGCTGGGATTCGAACCTGGGGTACCTCATTATGAGGCGAGCGCCGCTGTATCCCTTAAACCAGTGTTTCCCAAACTTATAACTTTTGTGTACCCTTTCTAAATTATTCGAAACGTAGAGTACCACTAATAAAAAAATGAATGTATTTTTTACTATAAAAAAAATGTACAAAAGTTAATCATCACAACTGGCTGTTGGCACCACTAATTATTAACTGTTAATTCTGCAAAAAATAGCCAATAGAAAAATACGTAATCGTAAATTTGAATGGCTAGCTTTGTTTTTAAATAAAATTGTTTTGAAATTTCGTTTGTTGCAAGATATTTCACATAAGAAAGCGTACCCCCGCTAAATTGTTCCCGTACCCCAGGAGGTACGCGTACCACACTTTGGGAAACACTGCCTCAAGCCACTGTTGCTCTTCTTAGGTAGATTGGATACCCTGAAACTTCGATTCAAGGAACACAAAAGAAGTGTACAAATTCAAGATATTAACCGATCTTCCATCGCCCTACATTGTTAGGATTCTGATCACAGGTTTGAGTCTTCTTGCGCTAATCATTCAGCGCTGCTCTTCATCTACCGAACTTGATATCTGGGAATCATTGTATGTTTGGAATAAGTTTAATAATTTATTTAATGATCAAGACAAGACAAGGAAACTCCTGTAACTAACATAGACGCATACTGACTGACTTTTTTTTTTATGTAATAAACTTATAATCCTTGGCGTGCAGTGGGGGTGGAAGCAACGGCCGCAACCATTCAGCCAAAGTGGGGCATCCAACCAACGACTAATGTCTTCAAAATATATTATCTTTATAAGTTTTTTCTACTAGTTAATGTCTATCTCACGCAAAATATTTTAAGAAGAATTTAAACAATTTAAGAACAGATAAGCTTATTAAGATTTAAATTCCTTTCATATTTTGCTTGAAATAATATTCTTTTTACCTTTTAATAATTTCTCCTTTCATTTATGTAAAAAAAAGTTTAAAATATTGATTCAGTTTTTATAAATATAAGTCATTTCATTCCCCTTCCCCTTTTTTTCCCAATGTTCTTTGAAGACCCCCCCCCCCCCAACCTTCTTCCTTTTTTCTTTTCTTTTTTTTTCTCGTCTTTACACCACTGCATGCTGCTGTTTACAAATGCGTTACATATAGAGCAAAACTTACATCTATTAGCCCATGAACCATTTATTAATGACGATATTTTATGTCAGCATTGCGGTCGATCTGAGCCTGCACAATTATCATTTTTCTTAATGTATACAACTCTAAAGAAACTATAAGTATTTATGAATTTCGGAATTATATTTTGCGTATTGTGATATAAAAATCATAAACAATACTTTTCCAACAAGTGATGTTTTTAAATGTATTGAAAAGAAACGCTTAATCTTTTTGGTCAATTATCATGAAATTCCCCCTCTCATCGGAGATTATTGTTAACTAATACGTTAATCTAACAATACTACAATAGGCGATTTAACAATTTAAAAATAATAATAAAAGCTCCTTTCAGTAGATTTTATATTAAAACACTAAATTAATTTTTAAATAACCTATAATTTCGTTCGAATAAATATTTAATTATATTAAATTAAAGGTCAACAGAATCGAACCTGTCGTTTGCAGGGAGCTATCTAAAATCAATTGGATACAAATTAGATAAAATAACTGGTTTTAATTTAGTTCCCTAATTAATCTACTAGCATATCAAGAGTTAATATTGAATTAAAAATGCTAGATTTTTGAGAAAAAAAAACGAATTGCTTTTATTAATATGCTAATTTCTGTTACAAAAGATCAATTTACAAAAATATAAATCGTTTTAGATTTATTGTAGAAGTGTACTGAGTAATAAAAAATAAATTTTTTACCGTTATAACGTATTATTATGTGTTTTTCAGTTTCATAGCAATTAAATAGCTTTATATTTATTATTAAAATAAGAATAAAGACGGTATAGACAAGAATAAAGACGGTATTAGTTGAGTGGATTGAATGTTGACTCGATTTAAGCATCCGGCGTCATAGAATAGAGCCGAGTCGTAATGTTTTGTGTAAATGTCAATATTAAAGCGATAAAATAGTTTTGTACTCATTGTTGAAGTAAACTGAATAAAAAAGGAAATTTATTATCGTTTTCTTTCTTCAGAAGTAAAGAAATTCAATCGTCTGCTGCCTTTAGAACTGAAGTTAAATCGTATTGTTTATCCCAAAGACTGAAAAGATGCTGAGAAGTTGTGTACTCTTTTAAAGATCCTGCCTATTTATCTCCCTTGAAATGCTTGGAATGTTGTCCCGCCATCCGTAAAAAAACACGACCCCTCCTCAATTTCTTCAAAGGTGTTCAAAAGAGGTGAAGAGGAGCAGACAGGAAATGTGGTAAGCAGGGAGCAAACGATTCCTTTTCTTGGATGAAAAAAAAGAGAAAGAAAAGACACCTCAAAAAGGAAATGCTCCACAAAAACTTTTCCCCTTCCATTCTTCTCCCCATGCTCTTACTTTCAGAAGACCGGAAGCAAGAGGGAGGAGGAATCTATTCAGATTTATTAACGTCCCTGGGCCCCCTTATTGGCACCGCGCCCTCCTTCCTTACCTGAACACGTGCGCACACCGGAGGTAAATAGTTTCTGTCCTGCAAAATTTTTTATTGATGCTCGGAAATTGGAAGATTTGCAAACGATAAAAAGGTCAACTGGGCGATTTTTTTAAGAAAAGAAAAAAATATATTTATCTTCGAATGAGCATCGAACACATTTGCAATTTAGTTGCCCTATTCTGCTAATTTTTTTTCTTCTTCCAAATAAATTCTAATTAGAGATACGATCATGTTGATATATCTCTTCCAAGAGAATATTAACTAAACAAATATGTCGAAGTTAGAAAAGGACGAAACCTTGATAGTCGATCGATGTTGCCCGAATCAGATTTTAAATTTTTTTGATAAACCACAAACGATTTATATTTTATTATTTTATTTTATGACCGGCTTTGAACAACCGACCAAATTTTCAGTTTACGTTTTTCAATGTTCAATTCCGTAGCCTTATAATTTTGAACCCAACGCAGAAGACAACGGAACTCCTGTATCAACCATTGGTATAAACAGGCCTTCTCAGAGGACTTTTTGATGGAATTAACCCACATTTGCTTTACATGGTGGGGAAAACTATGAAAACCACCCATGGTTAGCCAGACGGCTTGGGGATTCTGTCCCATGATCTGTCTACCACTGAGGATATTTTATCCGGGAGCGGATATAATATCCTCAGTGGTATAATATCCTCAGCGATCCGGAAGCGGAATTCGTATCAACCAGTCACAGCTGTGATTCAAACCTGGGTTACCTTATAGGAAGACGAGTGCTTTATCCCTGAGCCACCACGACTCAACCACTAACGATTGTGAATCGGATGAGTACATTGCGTCCATACTCTTAATCATGGTGGACATATAAATGACCACGTTTTACTGATAAGTGTGAATGCAGCCTTAGAATTTTTGTTAAAATTTAATCCTATCCATGGAAATACATTGTACCTACTTTTTCACAGCAACAAAAGAAATTTAGATTGGAGAGAGAAACCGATTGCAGATTTGAAATCAGTGATGGTACCTAAGATCTGTTAAAAATTCTCAGGCAAAAGAAAACAAAACAAAGAAATTAATAAATAAACAAATAATGACAAATTCAAAAAAAAAATTTCCAATGTAATTTATGCTTCCTAGAATTCATTATTAGGTGGAAGATCTAATTTAAAGTGTGTCATAAAGCAGCTAGGTTGCTTTTAATATTAAAATGGTAGCTAAGAAAAGAAAATTTTAACTCAATTTAAACTTGGTTCAACTCGGAATATATATTACCACCAAGCATATACTGGGTTAAAATATAGCCAGCACAATCGTGAGGACTGGGTCTTGAAGAGTTAAATTATAATAATAGGCGCGTTAAATTGATATTGTACGAATTTAGATGTTATTTAAAACCATTTTATAGTTCGGTGTTCTGAATACGAAGAGATCGTCTGAAAAGTTGCGTCCGTAATTTACCCCTAAATCTAGGAATTTTCCCCAAAATAAATATGCTTAGTGTTTACATAAATAAGGAAAAGTGAGTATGAAATTCGCTTAGTTGTTAAAATTGGGTTAAACATTAAAAAAGAGCTTTTTATTTCTTCTTATGGTGTGTCCATTTATTAAACACGCATTTTGAACTGTGTCTGAATAAAAAAAAACTCACAGACGATTTTCTAGATTCGCATTAGAGCTTTTTTTCTGAAAATCTCGGCGCTGAAAGCGATAAGCTAAGATATCGATTCCACTCAAATATGTTAGCATTCGGAAATCGTTAAGGAAAATGAAATCCAAATATGCATTCAGGCCTTTGCGGAACTCAGAAAATTTATGTTTCTCGAGTAAAATTCAATCGAAAATAATTAACAGCGATATTTAGATTCGGATTAATGCCTGTCAGTAACTTAAATAAAATTGATGTTTTCACAACAGTATGAAATTTTTAATTTTAAAAAAAAATTCGCGTTGCAAAAGATGA
Source organism: Parasteatoda tepidariorum (assembly GCF_043381705.1). Classification (NCBI taxonomy): domain Eukaryota; kingdom Metazoa; phylum Arthropoda; class Arachnida; order Araneae; family Theridiidae; genus Parasteatoda; species Parasteatoda tepidariorum. The sequence goes on from NC_092212.1 coordinate 9,640,623, forward strand.
ATAAATAAATAAAATCTTTATATATTAGAAATCAAAGGAAAATGAGTCATAACAAATATTATTCAAATTCCTTTAGCAGACAAAAAGTTGAATTTCAGTTAATTCGTTAAAAAAAAGGGGGGAAAGGTTTTTATTTAACTCTTTGCACTCTGAATACTTTAAAATGCTGTTTTTCTTTTATTTAACCCAAATAACCTTTGCACCCTTTGAATTAGCCTCTGCTCTCTGAATACTTTAAAATGCTGTTTGAATTAATCCAAACACTTAATCTTCTAAAATACACAATACTGTATTTTTACATAATTTTTCAAGTTCTTAAAATAATGTGGTTACTAATTATTAAGGTATAAAAACTTTTAATTTTACAGTGGTGACAGATCATTATGCATAAAAGGCGAAATCGGAATGCAAAAGTTTAAAATTTTGTTTTTCCTTTTTTTTCTCTTTCCAATGCTCTGACGAAAATACTCTTTATTAATGCAATAGCCATCACAATATTTTCATGAGACTTTTTAAAAAATTCATTGTTTGAACTTTTCTTTTAAAGTGATCGTTTTATTGGCAAATGTAATTTTTTTTTTTTTCTAAAATCCTCATAACTCTTATGATGATTGCATAATGGCAGACATAATAGTGCACAGTGTTCGAAAATAAATAGTTCATTATTACTTAGTACCATACTCCATTTTGAAATTTTTCAGTCTAAGGACTTTAAACCGACAACGGATAGTTTATGACCCCCCCCCCCCGTCACAACAAGGGTCTGTAATAAATACAAGAAAGAAAAGTAACTTTCTTGTCTTTTTGTTCCTAAGAAAGTTGAATTTATGTTATTACGGTTTGCACAACGAAAATTTAAATGCTTCACTATATGATAAATGTAGCACTCATGATCGCATAGCAATGAAAAATGAGAAAAAATAATAAAAAAAGCTTACTCTTTATAGAACTTTCTAATATTTTTGTGTATTTTACAAACTCAGTTAGAGAAAGAGGATCAGCATTACAAATTAAATAATTTAACTATGGAGACTCGCTCTAAACGTTTTATATTTTAATTTTGCCACGACAAAACAAAGAACTGCCGTATTTATTTTTCAAACAAGAAAAAAATTAATTTTCTAATTTTTATTTTTCAGTTATATTAATAACTAATTAAACAAGAAATGCTAAAATTTTGTAACATGGAGGATTTTTTTTAAATATATATATAAAAGAAGCAAATAGCTGAAATAAAAGCAATAGGAATAAAAGCAATAAGTTGGAGGATTAGGGGTGTAAAGTAAATAAAGAAAGAAAATATTTCAACAGCATAAAATATCTCTAATTTGAACTTGCAATACAAAGTAAATATTTCATTACCAAAATATTTAAATAACTTAAACCTTATCAAAATTATTATTTTAAGTAGGCAGGCGCAAATGCAACAGTTTGAAGAGAAGATAAAATTACCTTTATAAAAAAAAATTAATAAGCAAGTAATAAATAATGTGTCGAAAATAAAATGGATATTGAATATCATTAGCTTCCCCGGATAGCCTAACTCAACGAAAAATTTAAAGATGGGTTATAAAAAAAAAAAAAATCAGAAGATTCATTTGTAGTACAATTATTTCATTGCACATTTTATTATATTTGTTTAAAACAAATTTTGCATACATTATAATTTAATATTGCACTCGACTTTTAAGTATATCCCTTTTTGTCCAAATCATAACCCTTTTCTTTTTTCCTTCTTTATTTTTTTTAATTTATTTTTTTTAATAACAAATTTATTGTTTGAAAATAATTTTATAATTCCTTTCTTTGAAAAAAAAAGAGCAATAAACAAATAAAAGCAGCATTTATGTACACGTCTGCAACAAACGAAAATTATTAAGTTCTTAATATGTAAGTTTTTTAAAAAAAAATATGTAATAAATAAAAACAATTTACCTGATTTTATATAACTCCTCTAAATAACTGATATGCAAATCTTGAGTTATTAATAGCATAACCTGAGCTTAAACCTAAATTCTAAATGCATTCTGATATTCTTTCAATCAAATACTTCGAATTAAAATTTTATAGGTTTAAAATTTTATGGGTTTTAAAAATTGAAACCCATAGAAATCAAATGCAAAAAAAAAATGAATAAATTAAAAAAACTTACCTGTTATATTTAACTCTATTAGGTAGCTGGTATGCAAAACCTTGAATTATATCCAAATCGTCTGCTGTAAGTGCTGTAAGTCGTCTGCTTTGGTCTGCGTACAAAGTGTTTGTGTCTGGTTAGATGAGTACACCGTTCTTTTTTCTTTCACGGCCGACCGGAAAGAATAAGGGGGGGGATGACTTGTTCCTCTTTCATCACCCCTCACCTCCTTTCCCTCATCTTTTTTTTTTTTTTTTTTTTTTTTTTTTTTTTTTTTTTTTTTTTTTTTTTTTTTTTTTTTTTNATTAAGTTCTTAATATGTAAGTTTTTTAAAAAAAAATATGTAATAAATAAAAACAATTTACCTGATTTTATATAACTCCTCTAAATAACTGATATGCAAATCTTGAGTTATTAATAGCATAACCTGAGCTTAAACCTAAATTCTAAATGCATTCTGATATTCTTTCAATCAAATACTTCGAATTAAAATTTTATAGGTTTAAAATTTTATGGGTTTTAAAAATTGAAACCCATAGAAATCAAATGCAAAAAAAAAATGAATAAATTAAAAAAATTTACCTGTTATATTTAACTCTATTAGGTAGCTGGTATGCAAAACCTTGAGTTATATCCAAATCGTCTGCTGTAAGTGCTATAAGTCGTCTGCTTTGGTCTGCGTACAAAGTGTTTGTGTCTGGTTTGATGAGTACACCGTTCTTTTTTCTTTCACGGCCGACCGGAAAGAATAAGGGGGGGGGATGACTTGTTCCTCTTTCATCGCCCCTCACCTCCTTTCCCTCATCTATTTTTTTTTTTTTTTTTTTTTTTTTTTTTTTTTTTTTTTTTTTTTTTTTTTTTNTTTTTTTTTTTTTTTTTTTGAGCGGGAGATGGCTGTAGATTTCCGCCTTTCCTCTATTTTGAAGCTACCGTGAAAGACCCCCGTCTTTACAGAGGAAGCCAGCCTCCTTAAAAATATGACAAAATAAACAAATGTCTGCCCTATAAACTGGTTTATAGGAAGTGTAAGACCGTATCTTAGAAAAACAATTTTAGTAAACAAGATGGAGCTTCAATTTTTATTCGAATACTAGCTGAATACCCGTTCTTCATATTGTGAAGAACAAAAGCTAAGCAATCAATAAATCGGTATTAATCATGCACAAAATGGATGGGCAAATGTCGATGCTGTCAAAGTTAAAAAAGGAAGGGAGAAAAAAAATTTCAATTTTTTTTTTAATTATTATTTGTTGCAATTCACTATGACATCTTGTTTCTAAATTAAGTAAAAAGTTTTTAAAAGTTCAACTCATCAAACTAAATTAACCCTGGAACAGCAGTTTAGAAATAGTTTTCCGCGGAACCTTAGGGTTCCGTGTAAGGGTCACAGGGGTTCCGACAGTTAGGACATTTTTAATCAGTTTCGATTCTCGCAATCTGTCATTAAATTTATATCTAATTAATAATATCCTTATTAATTTATCATTTCCATTATCTTTATAAATGTAAGTGAAATAGTTGCGAACAAAAACAATATATAATTTGATTTTGTACAATATAACAATTTTTGTAACAACATATAGAATGATTAATGTAACATTATATTGAATTGTACCAATATATTGAATGCATTTATGAGAAATTGCTCGAGTACCTCGCATCAAATAAAAATAACAATGCAGAAGTATTTTTTGCTGATAAAAATTTTAGACATTTATTTTTACCATTTTCGTTTTTTTCTTCCCCAACGAAAACAGTGTTTAAGCTCATTTATTTAAAGTTTATGCATACACTTAAATCAAATTATGGGCTTGATTAGTTTGCCAAACCTGTAAAGTTAACTTCCCGACATAAAACCCAATTTGAAGATTAATATTTTTAAAGTAATTAATGAAATTTCATTTATTAAATATTTTCCAAATAATTAATAGTCGATTTTTGGTTAGTGTACTCAAAATTGCTACTACTGTTTTGAGTATACTAACCAAAAATCGACTATGATGCTTTTTTGCGAATAATATGCAACTTTTATAACTGCTGTGATTTTGCAACTGTTACTCATGAATGACTGTTAGGTCAAGTTAAAGCCATCGTTGTCTTCACGCTTATTTTGAAAATGGCGAAAAACGACAACATGGAGAATAGAAACAGTTTTATGAAAATGAAAAGCGTTTGTAGACTCATTTTTTAATATTTAAAATTAAAAACTTATTCCAATGCTGCATTACTTGTGCTCCCAATTGTTCCAAAAATTTGCAAAAGTTGAAAATAAGTCAGTAATTTTGAAAATTTTCATCTAAGTGAAAAAATGTCGTCAAATTGGTAATTTTTTAAGAAGTTATATCTAGAGTTAAAGAAGAAAGTATACAAGTTAAAGAAGTAATATCTTTAAATATTTAAGACATTTATCTGTTCTAAAGCCCAGATTGTTCTTAATGGCAAGATAATATATATAGTTTAAAATCATCGCATTGCTTCAAGTGTTAAGCACTTAAACTATGACTTTTTTATTTACCTTGGCAACAAAGCTTCGAAAAGCAGCGTTAAGTCCAGGGATTCCGCCAATAGAAGGTCAATTATTTAGGATATCATAGCGGGGGGGAAATTGGGAATCACTGTGTAAGAATCATAGAAAGAGATAAAGAACTTCAATTTTTAAAGAAGATTAACTTCTAATGGATTGATTGTAGTCTGAAAATTATCAGGCTTATTAGAAAATACTCTACTAATTAGCCAGTAATGATGGTAAAAATGATGGCAACATTAGCAAAGAGCTAGATCTTTCTATTAAATAACTACATCTACTTTTAATCTATGAATGAAATGGGCACCATTTCTAAAAGCTTCAAGCATGCTGTTTCAAACTCTACCAACAGTCTTGTGTTGAAAATCTTGAAAAATAATTGCTGCTAAGAAAAAGTGGTATAAATTTTTGGTAACAAACGTAAAAGTTATTATGGTAAAAAAAAAATTTTTTTTTGGTAACTCTATGGTAAAAATTTTTTAGCAGCAAATGTTTTGGTAGATTCTATATGACAAAACAATTATCACAATTTGAAAGATCGTACTTGCAGCTTTTAAAAATGGTGTCATTTTTTCCACGTATAATTTGACTCAACCAAAATGAGAGTAAGAAATTAAAAACTTTTTTCCCCTTTTCAATGATTAAAAAAGCATTCTAATATAAATTTAAAAAAAAGCATTCTAATATAAATTTAAAAAAAAGCATTCTAATATAAATATAGCGATCCGATGGAATGTTTTCGAAATTGCTAGAATTAAAACAAGAAAATATATTTAAGTCCCCTCTTTCACTTTGAACTATACAAATTTCGCATGCTTAAAAAAGACACCATTTCTAAAAGCTCCTAGCATGATCTTTTAAATCAAAATCTTCAAAACTAAGCCCTGCTATAAGAAAAATTGCTTAAATAGAGTAAGTATAGAAATTTTACCATTATTTTGATCACTCCAGAACACAAATTATTGAACTTCACTAGACGTAGTTTCAAAACATATTTAAGGAAATTGAATAAAAATAGAATTATTGATTCTAATAATCCGACAAAATTATTTCAAAACTAGAAAGAAAATGCGGTGAAACCTCCATGAAAGACCACCTTCATTTACGATTACTTTTGAGAGACTCGTGTGGAAGAAAACCTTTTGGAGAGACCATCAAAACCTCTTCCAGTGACCTTCAAAACCTCTGCACCAAATGTAGTTAAGGTCAAATAAGGAAACACGAAGAAATATCAAAACAAACATTTGCGAAACAAATAAGTAGATTAAAATATTTGGTAAATTAAGTTTTTATAAACATTAAAACAAATTACCAATTAAAATTTAAAGAATAAATTTAATTTAAACATAATTAAGAATTACAAATAAAAATACAGAAAGTTTAATGAAATTAAGATTATTGTAGAGCCGTGCATCACCGACCAGCGCACGAGGTAAACTGATGTGCAGCGTCGGTTACTGGTAGAAAACTGCTTTTTTTGCATCACCAAGTAAAGGTGAAATTATAGGAGCTTCTTAATAATCAGCACAAATGAAACTATTTCCAGTAGTTTGGATGATTCTTTATTGTTGTTTTCCGAATTATATAGATACAGAAATATTAAAGAAGAAGAATATTCTATAACTATTACAGTTCTGTAAGTTCTGAATTCACTTAATTCATTGGAATGACGAAAGCAATGTTGACTTCACTTAATTCGTAATAACTAGAAGACTGAAAAAATTATTTTAATACACACATCTGTAACAGCGAGTGATCATGAAATTGGAAGTTATGTTGTTGGTAATAGAAAGGTAAAAATTATTGAGAAATTGTTCTTCAAATGTTTGGCGTGTTCTGCTTCAATATTTGGTTAGTTTTTTCAAGAAGTTCTACCTTTTCCTTAGGGAAATTTTGCTTCTTATTTGTTGCCAAGAAAATGGCATCCGTCATTGCCAATTCGCGATCGCAACGCTCGAGTACGCCATCTAGCGGGAGACTGAAAATATCGGACATTAGTTCCCACAAAACCATTGGCAATGACAGACGCCATTTTATTAGCAGCAAATAAGAAGCAAAATTTCCCTAAGGAAAAGGTAGAACTTCTTGAAAAAACTAACCAGAACATGTCAAACATTGAAGCAGAACACGCCAAGCATTTGAAGAACATTTTCTCAATAATTTTTACCTTTCTATTACCAACAACATAACTTCCAATTTCATGATCACTTGCTGTTACAGATTGTGTGTATTACGGTAAAATAATTTTTTCTGTCTTCAATTCATTAGAAATTAAAGTGAAGTCAGCATTGCTTTCGTCATTCCAATGAATAAATAAGAATTCAGAATATGCACAGAACTGTATAATAGTTATAGAATATTGTTCTTCTTTATAGGATAGTATATATTTCTGTATCTATATTATTCGTAAAACAACAATAAAGAATCATCCGAACTACTTGAAATAGATTCATTTGTGCTGATTATTAATAAGTTTGTATCGTTTTCTTGGTGTTTAGTTTTGATGGAATAATTTCAACTAGAAATCATCAGCTATTCTGTTTTTAAACTACATATTCAAATTCATATCGAGATCTTACATTTGTAAAATTTTGATGTGTGGTATGTTATCTAAAAGTAATGAAGGGATAATCTATGCATATATTATTTGAAAATAAAATTTTCAAACGAAGAACATTTCATTTGGAATTCTGCGGATTTATAAAGCAGGTGAGAGTTATGATTTTTATAATAAAAAATTTGCTTGTAAATATGTTTTTTTTTTATTTGATTATAGTTCTCTACAGAATGGTTTTTTTTACGTCTGATTAACTATAAGAATAATAAAAAAAGAAACAATATGAAAGTTTTTATTTCAATATAAAGAATTCTTAAAATCGTTTTTTATCCTAAGAATTCTTTATTTTCCGATTTATAGTTTATAATTTTTTGATAAAAATTGTTGTCAAAATACTTTTTTTGAAAAATTAAATGGTATAACATTATGTGTTTATGTATACTTCTTGTATATTCTAAAGTTTGAAGTAATATGATTCAGAAAAGTATGGAATAAAAATTCGGTACTTACGTATTAACGCCACCGCCGCTGCAGATTTCGCGGTTTTTAAGTGCCGCCAATCTACACTTAAAATTTTTGCGACAAATCATAAAATTAAACACTTTATTTAAAATCAAAGTAGTCAATCGGATTTCGGTGGAAAATGAGCCAATATAGAGTTTAGCATAGATTCAAAACAATCATATCGCCATATGAACTCCAATTCCAAATGAAATAACATTTCCAAAACGTACGTTTACCAAGATAAAGTTTCATGTTGTGGGAATTGGTACATTTTCGTTTTTTCGGTAAAATATTTCCCTCCTGAAAAAATAAAATTGCATCTTGTTTTGTTTTTGGCAAATCCCAAAGACGAATATTCGTAGCACTAAAAATGGCGACAAAAAAGAATTGTTTTTTTGTTTTTGTTTCGTCAGCATTCTTTATTTTACGTTTCTTAGTTTCTAAATAATGATTTTTATTGAAACTTGAAATTTTTTGATAAAAATTGTTGTCAAAAAACTTTGTTTACAAAATTAAATTTCATAAAATTATGAGGCTTATGTATACTTTTTGTTCATTTTAATTTTTGAAGTAATATGATTCTTATAACTATAGAATGTAGAGTTTAAATGGGCCTTTCATGTTATATCATTAAATTCAGTAAAACTATTTCTCGGGCATTAGGTTTTAACTCTCATAAGAATATACATATTTTTTCTGTTAATGTACAAATATTTTTCCGATGTGTTTTGGATAATCCTTCTCTAATAAAAAAGAGATACCATTTTGTTTTCGTTTGCTTGAGAAAGAATATCAAGCATTTTTCTTTTTTTAATTTAATTAGCCACAATAAAGAAGGAACGTTGCAATTCTACGTGCTACATTAAAGACGTCTCTAGAGTAATTAAATCACTGTTCATATAGAAATCTCAGGTATCCGTCTCATACACCAACGCCCCCTATAGTTCGTTGCGATCGCGAATATTTATGTGGGAACTAATGTCCGATATTTTCAGTCTCCCGCTAGAGGGCGTACTCGAGCGTTGCGATCGCGAATTTAGAGGGGAAAAAATTATTTTAGAAAAAATAAATTAAGCATCTTAAACAAACAAACCTAATTTTTAAAGCTAATTAATTTTTATGATATAAATTTAAATTCAAACTTTAATAAAAAAAAAACATAATTGTTATTGATGTAAAATAGTTTTATCATTCATAATTGGTAAATTTGCTTTTGCTTATAATTATGTTAGTAGGGATCATTTTTCACTGACGTTAAGTTTTATTCATCGATCCAGTTTTCATGACGCCAACACAAGTGGCATTTCCTCCCAAAAAAAATTAGACTGACTAAAATTAAAATCGTTTACCAAAAATCATGAACCTTTGTTAACATTTTGAAGTCAATGGAGGTAACCTCTATGAGCAACCCACCTCCATTAACGGCAGTTTTACTCTGGAATAGAGTGTGATCGCTCTCGAGAGGTTTTACTGTATTAACTATTTCTCTCCTCATTTTGGTTTGCCCGAGTTTGCGTTTTTCAAGAAAATTTTTTCGTAGTTTAAGAGAAGCACAGAAATGTTCTAAACTTCGTCAACTTCTTAGCTGCCAACGTTTTAACTTTTTCTAACGGTCCGTTACATTTGGAACAAATAGTTCATAGGATTTCCCTTTATAGACAATTGGATGCCTGCAAGCGCCGTCATTGTGGATATCGATCCCGATTGGTCAGATTAACATCTAATCAGGTCACACATGATGTTGTATGCGGATATCCAATGAAATTTTTTTTCCGAAAATTAATTCAGCGTGATAATAAACCCAAGCCTTAAAGCTGCAACCTTAACACGCCATGCACAACCGCGTGATTGGACAAAACCATGTGATTAGTTGTAAGTATCCACTTCAGGAAAAGAACCACGAAAACAAATCGTAGCATGCACCAGAAATCAGACGTTTTTTTATTCAATTCTAGACTCAGGAAAATTTCACATTTAACAACACTCCTAAATTTATAACACTCAAACAATAAATTTCTTTTAATATTAACATAAAAATAGTGTATCTATTAAAAACTAAAGTCAACATTTTAGCTACATTTCTCTTTTGTAGCGCACGAGGACAATTAAATGTTCTAAATTCGATAGAATTATTTTCTTGATTTCTAAGGAAACGCATTAGTTGATTGTTCTAGTTCCGAAATCGCTTTGGCGATATAAATAATATTTAATTATACAGTTTTCCATTATAAATAACTGGAAGTGTATTCTTCATTTTAATCGTTATCGCGAAAATATGAAACAAGGTCATTTTAGTAACGGAATTACACTGTGTTGAATATTAATTGACTCAAATAGTTAGAAAAGTGGGAAAAAAATAATAAATCAATGGAATTAGATTAGCATTTTACAGGGATTCTTCCCTTTCTTCAGCGCTGGGAAACACGCCAAGTGCAATCGTTGACGTCAATTCTACGTCACATATTCGAATTAATAACTTTTGAGATGACGTCAGCTATCAACATTTCTCCGGTTTCCCTGACAACCGAAGATGAGGGGCTCTCTACATATATAAATTAATTCCTTAAAAAAATTTTCCATTTCTGATTTTCTTTGTTATTGTTTACTTTCCTCGCAATATTAGAAATAGTCATAATGCAAATTCCTTTTTTCAAATGGAAAAAATTATCGGAAAAAATGAATATATATATATATATGACATATATATATATTTTCTTCGTGTTTTCTTGTATTTATTTATATATATATATATTGTGAATTAGTAATAAATTTGCATTTGCTTATTTTGTAAAACTAAAGCAGCCAAAACTATAAATTTCCAGTCACTTATTTCATAAAAGTAGCTTTTAAATCACTGCAAAAATTTTGCGTTTTCTTAATAGTAGTCCCAAAGAGTTTAATTTATTTTTCCTTTTAAATTTTATAAATGGCAACCCTTATCAAGCGTTCGGTTGCAGTTCACATTGTATAGTGTTTTTATACAGTATACAATTAGGGATATTTCTTGCGAAAACAAGTTAAAATGCAAGTGGTTTCACTATCAGCTTTTTTATTTCCGGGATACAAATAGCCTTCTTATTTAAGCTGTTTCCTTTTAAGTCATGACTCGAAGGTAAGCATCATGATGCTTAGTTAAATTAACTTCATTTCCGTAAATATTTTCGGAAATGCAATTGAGAGTCTTGAGCCAAAAAATAAATGATAAGCAAACATTTTAAAATTGTTCAGGATATCAATTTTGCCTAGTAGATTTCTATGAAAAGCAAACAAATATTTTTGTGTTTTGGGCTGCAGGGCTGCAGTCTAATTTAAGTCAAATGAGAATTTGTTTTACGTTTTGGCTCGAATTTGAGCTATGTCCATTTACTAAGTGCGCACTTTGAGCTGAATATTTTTTTTTTTTTTTTTCTTTTTTNTTCTATGAAAAGCAAAAAAATATTTTTGTGTTTTGGGCACAATTTCAGTTTTACCAAAAACGAAAGGCTCACCGACAGATGACCAAAAAATTGTCGATTAAATTTTTATTTATTATTATTTACTTTATAACAGTCATTGAACAGCAGACCCAACTTTTGGGTTTACGACTACTAATTTTCAATTCCGTAACCTTGTAGTTTTGAACCTAATCCAAGAACTCCTGGATCAAGTATGGGGAGAAATTTTCTTCGTGGAGCACTTTTTGAAGCATCCAACCCGCATATGCTTTACATGGGGAGGAAAACAGTGGAAACCTCCTACGGTTAGCCTCGCGGCAAGGGGACTCTAACCCATGATCCGTCTATCACTGAAGATATTTTCACGTCGGCACTGTGGTCGTTGCAAGCCGGATGCGGAATTTGTAACGACCAGACATCGCTGGGATTGGAAGGCGAACGCTCTATCCATCACGGCTCCTTAAAAAACTATTTTGTAATAATTCTAAAATAGCCTTTTCATATGTTATCTTTTCAAGTAATGAAAATTTTAAGACCCCGTACCATTATTGAGAGACTAGACACATTTTCTAGAAAAATTTTTTCGGATCAGCATGACGTCTAAAAATCAAATCTGGCACTCAATATTCTCGTAAAAAAATAATAATAATAAAATGATCCTTGAAGCATAGTATCCGACCATTATATCAATGTATTGTGACTTTCGCTTGTGTAATGATCTATGCATTGACATAGTGAGTGCCATTCGTTTTCGAAATTTTTGAAGACATGGTAGTAAATCTATTTTGTTCCCTCTCTGTTTCTAAAAGAAAGTGTTTGTTCATCATAACCAAAAACTATAAATATTGATTGATTAAAAACTTTATTCGCTTCCAGAATAAACAAATTGGAAATAACGGTTGACATAATTGAAGCTCTCCAAAACAAGCACATATTTTCAAGATTGCCAGACGTCGAGTCTTGATCAATTATTTTGGTTTCTTCAGATTCGAGTCTGGCAAGTCTTGGTTCCTGTTTCTTGAGCACTTGAAACATGTCAACTGTTCTTTTCAATTTGTTTTTTTGAAGAGAAGGAAGTTTTTAATCAAGTAATATGAAGTCACGATGGCTCAGAGGATGGAGCAGTCACTTTCCAACGTGGTGAACCGGGAATCGAAACCCAACAATGGCTGGTCGGATACGAACTCGCAACCTGCCTCCATCGACCACAGTTCTAACGTAAAACATCCAGAGTGGTAGAAGGAACATGGGTTTGAGTCCCCTTGCGGTCAGGCTAACCGTGGCTAGTTTTTGTGGTTTTCCTCTCCATGTTACGCAAATAGTTATTTCCATCAAAAAGTCTTCCTCTATGGCAAATTTCTCCCAATACTTGACCCAGGAGTTCCCTTGTCTTCTCTAATAGGGTCAAAATTACAAGAATACGGAGTAAATCATTAGTAGTCGTAAACCCAAAATTGGGTTGACTGTTCAATGACGGCTATAAAATAAAATCAAGTAATATCTTATAGCTTCAGTTTCTTGGCGTCCCGCAGTGGACTGATCGTTAAGACACGGTTCCCAGCAGATCACCGAAGTCGAGCATCACTGGCTGCGGTTAGTGTGCGAATGGGTGACCACTTGGATCAGTCTGCGTAGGGACCGAGGGTGTGCGGTATTGGCCCTCGTTAAACTGGGCTACCGTAAAGTGCTCTACTTCGCGCGCAGGTCGTCGGGCTACCGAAGCGGGGGTGCCATCCCCTCCGCAGAGGATCAAAATTGTGATGGCATGTCTTCAGATCATCCTCCGGGATGTTTCCCAGACCGTCGCCAATAGCCCATTGTGCAGCTCTAGTGTGACGTAAAATTAACAACAACAACAGCAATCAGTTTCTTGGCATCATTTATTTCAAAAATATAAAGGATTCAGTGCTGATGTATTCAGCACTATAATTGCTCGTCGTAGCAAAATTTTAAGTTCGAATTCTAACTCTATAGAGACAAATTGGGGCCAGCTTTAATAAAATTTTGTCTACAACTTCTTTAGGGTTTGACCTGCATTATTTTCTCATAAATGCTCATGTGGTCAAAATTGGCATGTGTCATGTGGACCCATGTGGTCAAAATTGCGCTCAGGCCGCTTTTATTTCCTAGTCAAGCTGGTACACATTGATATGAAGCTGGGTAGACTTGAATTTATTATTGCATACCATGCTTCTGATTACTTTTATTAATTTTAAATAATACTGAATTGGAAGTATAAATTATATTTATGCATACAAATTCATAAAAGCAAACCACTGCTTTTTCTTTCAGGCTCGTAGAAATTTTATATATTTTTGTAAGCCCTTGATCCCCCCCCCCTTCCTGTATCGATATATTCCGGTATGCATGACCTCATCCCTATCATGTGATATGCACAACCCCCCCCCCAAACGAATGTTCTACGTAACTTCTTCTATTGAAGATGAAGAAGAAAGCAGTCCTTGGCATTCATTCCTTTGAAGTACTTTTTCTGATGACGTCAGAGAAGATGCTCTTGATCTCATTCTTTGCCCTGACTTTGAAAAGAAAAACAGGAGAAGGAAACGGGGATTATTATTACTCACACTTCCGACCGACATTTCTTTATTACGACTATTTATTTCTATTCTTTTTAAGATTTCGTAAATTTTTTTATTTATAATTTATTTTTATTTATTTGTAATTTATATATTTTTTTAAGAAAATCAAAATATTTAAATGCAGATTATATTAATTAATTGTTTGATTTACTGCATAAAAAATGTGCTTACTTGTGTTTATTCATGACAATTACTTGATTAAAAACAAAAGAAAGAAGAGAAAAAGAAAACATTAACAACTAAAAATTGTTTTAAATAGTGAATAACTAAAAAACTAAAAAGATAACGTTAATATTAAAAAAGAAATTGAAATCAAAAGAGTTGGCAACTATGCCAAACGAAAATTTATTGATAACAATATAATTGATTGAACAAATTGATTGACATATACTGATGGAATTTTTTTTTTATGTTGCATTAGTTGCATAAGATTTTTTTGAAGACCTGATTCAGATCTGAATTCAAATCTGCAATAGGCTTCTCTTTCCCTTCTCTTTCCAAGCTACAGTTTTTTTAATGACATTTTGGTTTTTTTTTTTTTTTTTTTTGTCAAAATGTACAAGTTTAAAAATGTTATCTATAGCAGGGGATTGCATAAATATTGCGGCAAACATCTAGAGGAGTTAAGGAGTATCAACGGGATTGAAATTGCTTTGGAACAGAAAGGTCATCATACGCCGCTAGGGGCACCTCCTATTGTTTCTTTGTGGGCTTCTAAGCAGGTCATAATAGGAAAGTGACCCTAACCGCGTAAGACAACATTTCCGCAGATGGATTCCGCTTTAATTTAAAATTGAAACAGAAACTGATTTACGAACTGAAATAATTCAAAATTTAAAATAATGGAACAAGTCCTTAAACACTCTGTTTACAAGTAATTAGTTTTCAGAAATTAAGAGTTAATTTTCAAATTTTTATTCATATTTCAAAATTATTTTTCAAAATTCCAGTTAATTAAAGAACATTATTGGAAACTTTTGAAATTCGTCACTTTTCCTCTGCATATATCTACAGATTTGCAAACAAATATTGTTATGAACTTGAAACGAATAGCAATTTACTAAGTTTTGAGACCAAAGTTTATTTTTCTGTTTCTCCTCACAGTAATATTTAAGCTTGTTCTTAAAATCTGCGATACAAAATAAGCTTCAAATGAATTTTTTTTTTTTTAATCTGAAGTAAAAATAATTTTATGATGATCTATTAATCTGAAGCTCTCACTGCCGGGCAGGAGGATTTTCAGAACCGGAAATGTATATGAAACAAAATGTTTAAAAATTAAAAAAAAAAAAATCACTATGTTTTGGAGATCTGTTATACAAAATGCGTAAAAATATTTATTTATTTGTGTACTTTTAAAAGCAGCTCGATTATGCATTCAAATTATCTGAATATCCAGATTTAGTTTAACACGTCAGACAAAAAATTTTGTTTTTTAATGATGAATAATTATTTTGTGGCGCAATGTATGATGCAAGAAATTCAAAATATTTGTCAGATTAAAAAAGAAAAATTAATATCCGTCGGTAAACTAAAGTCGGAAAAAAAAAAGGAATGAAAAAATAGGAAAAGAAAACAATCCATCCATCCCATTTCTTCTTCCGTACACCAGCTGCCGGAACACAAAACAGGAAATACCTGCACTTCTTACCTTATTTAGGGAGCGTCTACAAATTTCCGAAAAACGGAAGGGAAACACCTCTGAATGCTGCTGGAGGAAAAAAAAAAGATTTAATTTTTCTTACAAGAATATCTATTACGCGCAATCGTCGATTTTAGTCATAGATAAAAATGCGCGTTTAAAGGAAGAAATTTTTTTTTTTTTTTGCTTTTGTTTAATAAGTAAGAATATATGCGGGGTTGAAAGAAAAAAAAAATAGTAAGCTCAAAAGGCGTGTTAATAAAAATAAGCATTGCTTAAAATCCGCGCTTTAAAAAATGAATAAAGCTGACAAAGCATGTTTAGGAAACTAAATTTAGCCTTGTATGAGTGTTTAAGAAAGTAAATTTGTGATTCACAAAAAGTGATTTTTAGAAAATAAATATAGCTCGAAATAGGTGTTTTAAAAAGTGAATCTAGATTTATCGTCGATTTTATGAGAATAAACATAGCTCAAAATGCGTGTTTGAAAAAATATATCTATATCAAAAGCTGTTTTAAAAAATGAATCTAAATTAAAGGACGATAATTGGAATGGAAATTAAACATAGCTCGAAACATGAGCTTAAAAACATGAATAAAGTTCAAAATGCGCTTTTTGGAAAATAAACATAGCTCGAAATGGGTGCTTAAAAAAAGCGAACCTTGATCAAAATGCAATTTTATGGAAAATAAAAATAGTTTGAAATGCGTGTTTAAAAAAGCGAATCTTTATTAAAAGGCGATTTTTGGAAATACGTTTCGAAATATATTTCGCGTATTTAATACGAAACGCGCGTTTAAAGAAGTAAATCTAAATCAAAAGGTGATTTTTTGGGGGAAATAAATATAGTTTTAAATATGTGTTTTAAAAAGAGAATCTAGATCAGAAGGCGATTTTTGGAAAATATACATAGCTCGAAATCAGCGTCTAAAAATTTAGTATTGATCAAAATGCAATTCTTGTAAAATGAACATAGTTTGAAAGGCGTGTTTAAAAAGTGAATCTTTATTAAATGGCGATTTTTGGAAAATAAACAAAACTCGAAATACGTTTCAAAAATTTATAGACCGAAATGCAATTTTTGGAAAATAAACATAGTACGAAATGTGTGCTTAAAAAAGGGCTTTTAGTATTAATTATCCAAATTTGACTATCATCATCAGCTTCTTCTTTTGAGAATGCTGCTTTCACAAAATTTTTGTTTAAAAGCAATCAATTTCATTGCTTGTATTTTGATGATAAGAGGTTATGTATTACAAACATAGTAAAAACAAACATAGTAAAATGTACATAGTACATGTTGTGCAATTGCACAACATGTTTTCATAAAGAATATTCAAGACCTTTTAGTTAAAGCAAGATTATTTTGTACATTGATTGGGAATTTTTTTTAAATGTTTTTTTTTTACCATATATGTAAATGTTCTTCAACATAATTTAATATAAAGTCAATCAAAGAAATTTTAACGATTATAATTATTTTACAATTTTATTATTCTAAACATGATAAGAATAAAAAAGCATATACTTTTTGTCTCATATTTGAAATGAATAATCACGTGGAAATTTCTAAAATTAAAGTCATAAACACAATGTTGATAATAAAAATGTCAAGTTTGTTTAACATCAGCGTTAAAAGAAAATTGCTTCCGATGTTATGCAAAAAATTAAAAGTAACCAAATTTTAAATATATTCAACTGTTTTCATGGCACTTGAGCTATGACATAAAAATTTTATAAAATTTTATCAATGCAAATATCATGCCTGACAAATCATCCTTTTTTAAAATTTTGAAGATTTATAACAAAGTCGTAGATGAAATTATACATTACAGTAATTAAGAATAAAAAATAACATGATAAGCATTATAACTATTTCGCAGCATAATAATTTTATTTTTAAACAAAACTCTCTATAAAATAAATTTCATTCAATTGTAAATGCGATACATTGATCTTCATTGCTTAAAATAAATGTCGATAATCTTTTGGTAAAATATAAGTTAAAAATACATAATTGTTAAAAACAATTCGTTGCAGTTTGAGTTTATTTCTCCAATTGTTAGTCTTTGTTTACTTGAAATTATATTTCCAAGCAAATGCATTTTTTTGAAAGCTTTTACGAAATGTTCAGCAACAATTAATAATGTGTGTATCACACAAAAGCACACAACACAGTGATGAATCTCATCGGTATCCTCTCTTTCTTCAAACTTCCACAATCTACATGAGGACTTTCCGCCATGGCAGATTTAAAATGCACCTTGCTATTGCTGTATATTCACACTGGTTACTTCATTTGCTGTAAGGATCAAACTCAGAACTCAGAGCTTTCAATCAGAGTGTGCAATTTCCATTTGCAGTGTCCAGCAGCCCTTTTTAAAATTGAATCAGTCTCGAGAAGAAGTTTCTGCCTTTGAAAACAAACAGTTTCTTCATAGTTTTTCTTGAAGATGAAGAGCTTTGGCTGAAATTATAAAAAAAATAAATAAATAAAACTTTACACTGAAAAAACCAAATTCAAAACTATTAAGGATTGAATATTTGTTTGAAACTTAAACTATTTAATTCAAAAACGTTTTTAAAAAAATTGTAATATCCCTTAGAGTGAAATTCAATTGGTAAATTCCGGTATCAATACCTGCGTAAAAAATTCCGGTAGCGCCACACAAGAAACAAAAAACAACACAGAGGGAATGAGATTAACTAAAAAAGTTTAACTCATAAACACTTCCCAAGCAAAATATTATAATTTTTTTTTCTTCTTTAAATGTCAAACTGCAAAACACTTTAACCCCTTTTATTAGATCTGAAAATAACTACTCGGTATGTGACAAGTCAGCAAAAAAAGAAGCGACTTAAATTAACAACTAGTAATTTTCTTCTTTTGCTTTTTTCAAACAAAAAAAAAAAAAAAAAAAAAAAAAAAAAAAAAAAACGTCAATGTAAAGAGATACTCTGGGAGTTGCGTTTTCTGGTGCAAAATTGCAGCTGCTAGAAATGATGTTTTGCGAAATATTTAATTTGTTGTTTTCTTTTCACAGAAATGTGGCGCTAAACAATAAGTAATGAAATAGATGATAATTTTAAAAGTTCGAATATTAGATCGAATGCTATTTAATCTTATATAATATTAGCTCTAATGTTAGAAGATAGCATTCAGGAGTCTGGCGTTTTCTAGCATGGCGGTATTATATGGCATCTTTCTAATGTTAGATAATATCATTTTGCTACAATTCAGAATTGCCAACAATTCTGAAAGCTTTAGTTTGGCTTCTACTCTGTAAATTTTTTTGCAAAAAGCGTTGCATGTTGCAGCACTGGTTTTAACTATAACGCTTAAGCAGTGAAGCAAGCGCAGTATTACGCGCATTTAATTTTATTAGTAATTTTAGCTTAAAATTAAAAAATACTATTAAAAATATATTAATACCCTTATCAGAGTATTATTATTAAGCAAATAATAACAAATATAGATCGCTTAATATAATATGAAAAGCAAATTTTTTGGAGGATTTACTAATTAGTTTATTTATGAAATCAAATAGAATAAGTAAGATTTGTTTCCATGATTGTTGGATGTAATTTGAAAATTTAAACAATGCGACGACGACGACGATCTGTGATTAGTAAGGTGCCTGCCCGCGTTAGCGGGCACCAGACCTCTTAATCTGATTTTTTGCCCTAGGGCGACTAATGGCATAGGGATAAACAATGGGAAAGTTACCACAAACTCTTGCAATGCAGTATAAATGTGCGAAAGTGGAAACAAGACTGCCAATTTGCCGAAATATTTCTCAAACTGTATAATAGTAACTGTATAGTTGGTAACACGGAAGACGTTGCACTTAACAACGATTAACCGGTAAGCGCCTTGCATGATATTTATAAGACAGTTACTTTTTTCGAAAACATACATTGTGGTAGGATTATTGCTTCAAAATCATCATTTTTTTAAAAGAATTAAAAGTTATCAAAGTTCATTTATGATTTAGCAGTATTCTTTAGCTGTTTTCTTGATGTTGCTATATCCTTTTGAAGAGGGGAAAAAAAAAAAGACTTGAGAAGTTTTTTTAAAAATTTGTTTTGAAGTTATTAAGTTTTTTTGTCTTAATAAAATTTTTCATTTAATTCCTAAGGATTAACAAAAAATTGGAGCTTTATCCGCTTCTAGAATGGAAGCAAAAGCATAAAATCTCGTTTTTATTAAAGAGGGGGGAAAAAAAGAAAAGAGATTGGGTTTGGAGATACTTTATTTAACCTCTTGGGGACGGGTGATTCAGAAAAGTATTCGTGCAAAATCAGAATCAGGATGTAATTAAATAAAAAGCGGTAACTTAAATGTAGTCGTTGCTAATTTGACAGACTTACTTTGCTTTTACTTTAATTATTGTTAGTTTAATCAAATATACAATCAATGTCAATTCAAAGTATAACTAAATAGTTTTATTTTGAACAAAGTAATGGTGAATTAAATAAATCAAACAATTATAACTCCACCCACAAATAAAAATTGCTGAAGAATTACTTTGATTACCAGTTTTATCTTTTTACCCTGATTGATACGGTTTTATGCTGGCACGTATTTGTGACAGTCGGCGCGAAAGGGTTAATCAAACAATAACAAATATTGATTGGTGAATATAATATGAAAAGTAAATTTTTATGGTGACTTATCAACCAGTTTATTTATTAAATCAAAGAGAATAAGAAAAACTTGTTTTGACAAATGTTAATTCCATGCGTGTAGGAGGAGGATTTAAACAATGCGGTATAAATGAGCGATATCGGAGATTGTCTAATACTTAATAAGCAGTTGCTAACCGCTAACCTGGAAGACCTTGCACTTAACAATGATTACCCGGCAAGCGCACTGATTGATATTTATAGGACTGCATACCTGCCAACTTTTACGCATTTGGCGTAAAATTTTATTTTTATATTTAAAGTGGTTGTAAATATATACTATATTTTCTTTTATAAACTTAATTTTTAAATGATTTTGATCACCACTATTCTTAAAAAAATTTGGCATATATATTAATATGCGTTGCTATCATGGTTGTCAGCTGATGTTTCTTCAAACACAACGTATTTTTTTGCTTACAATTGAAATTTTAATTCCATTTTACTACCACTGGGAAAAATCGTAATGGAAGGGATCAAAAGTTGGCAGGTATGGGACTGTTACTTTTTTAAAAAACATGCGTTGTGGTAGGATTATCATCATTTATTAAAAAGATTCTCAGTTATTAAAGTTCATTTATGATTTATCTGCATTTTTGATGCTGCCGTATTCTTCTGATTTAAAAAAAAAAGCTTTTTTTAATAAATTTGCTTTGAATTTTTTAATAAATATTTTTATTTAAAATAATTTTTAATAAAATTTTTTATTTAATTCCTTATTATTACAAAAAATTGGAGCTTCATCCGCCTCTGGAATGAAAGCAAAACCATGAAATCTCATCTTTTCATAAAAAAAAAAAATTAAAAAAAAAAGAGATTGGATTTGGAGATGCTTTACTTTAATAGAGTTCAGTCATTGATTTTTGGATTTCCTCTGTTACCGATTCGTTTGTGTTTGAATGTTTTACGAGTAGGAGACAAATTATATTTAAACGGAAAATTTCATTCAGTGTGACTTTAGAAATTTTATTACATAAATGTTCTTATAAATTTTGTAAATATCGGAGATGCCAACTGCTCCGGATACGCCGAAATAATTAAAGAAACAGTAAATAACTACAAAGTAAATTTTGCAAATATTTAACTATCTTTGTCTGCTTTTTAAAAGGTATAGCATGACATGAATACTATACCTATATAAAATAAAAATCTGAGTACCAGCCACTATATTTTAATGCGGCTTTAGCTCATCCATCTGCGTGAAAGTTTTTAGAAATTATCATCATCATCATCGAAATATATCTGGGCACCTGGGGCCGTTAGCGGCCTTTTTCCCATTCGTCTTGTATTGTGGTCTTTAAGGTGGTTCTTTCTGGTAATTGGAATGCAACTGGAATAAAAGTAAATTAAATATTTTGTATTTTAGTTAAAATTACGTCACTACAAAAATGAGCTGCTATCGGTCTGAGGTTTATGTCTTTTCTTAAGTTTTCAAAAGTAAAAATTTCGTTGAATCCTGCCGTGTCACAATTTATGGTTTTTTCAAAAAATCTGAAATTTAGCTTTGCAATGTGATGATCTAAAGAATCTATGTTGAGGTCGCGATGTATGTTTTTATTTCTGATAAACCATCTTGCTTTTGTTATTTTCCTGAGGATTTTGTTCTGGCATGTTTTGAGTTTTTTAAGGAGTGATGTGGAGATGTTGCACCAAGCTGGAGATGCATAAGTTAGGATGGGACGGATCATCGAGATGAAGAGTAAACGTTTAAGTCTGAGTTCCATTTTGGGGTTCTGAAGAAGGATTTGTAATCTGTGACAGGCTGCTTGTGCTTTGTTGCTAACTGTTTTGACGTGATCTTTCCAATTGAATTTGCTGTTTATGACCAGACCAAGATATTTTGAGCTTTTGACTATGGGTATAGTTTCGTTGAAGAGAACAACTTGATTTTTTGGGAGGATAGTTTTTGTTTTATGTTGGATGATTAGTAGTTTCGATTTTTGGTTGTTGACTTTAAACTTCCAGTCTAGACACCAGGTTTCTATTTCCGTAAGCTTTTCTTGGAGTTTCTGTAGGGAAATGTTGGGAGTTTCTAGAAATTCGGAGGTGGTGAATGATATAAGCTTACGAATTATTAAGAATTAGTGGTAGATCAAAATCTACTAAATTAAATTTATTATACCAAGAATCACAATTTATAAACTACCACTTTAAAATATGTATTTGTTGTCCGGAGCAAGTTGGTATCTCAGAAATATATGCATTTGTTCTTCTTTTGCAGAAATTTCTCTCTTTGTCTCCACCGAAAATGGTCCGGTTTCACAGACCGGACGGCAATATCTGTCTCTCTTTTCTAGGGCAGGTAGTAAAAATTTCGGATCAATAGGTCAAGACTGGACATATATTAGTTTTGCATATCTTTTTATCTATCTAAGGAAGAATCTAAAGCCATATAAATATTTGTTTGTCAAAAGAATTTGTTCGTTTTACTTTTAGTTCTCTGCTGTTATCCTTACCGAACCCAGATACCAGAAGTTTTAAATTTATGTTAATTTCTAAACATGGTTGATACCACCATGTTTTGAGGTAAATATACTCTTGTGCTTATTCTAAAATCATGAATATTCTAAGGTTATGTTTAAAAGGAGATAAAGTGTAACTGCAATTATTTAATATCGGAAATTATCAATAAGAGAAATTACATTTGTATCAATCAGAGCATATTTATATATATATAAATCCATATTTAGAATCGGAATGTAATCGTTAATATTATTAGTGTCAAAAATGGCAGATAGTGGAAAAAATTATAAATTAATTTTAACATTAAAAGACCATATTTATATGTTGCTTAGTACAAAAATTTGCATTGAAAGGCTGAGAGTCTTTGTCAAAAGAATAATGAGTTGAAGCTTGGGATTTCGTTTAGAATTTTATCTATTTTATTTAAATTTTTTGCAGTACAATAAAAATAAACATCAACTTTTCAGTGTTCGAAAAGTGTTTTCTTTAATTTTAATTTTTTTAACTTTTGATGCTGCCCTCTATTTTCAAAAGTATAAAACATTTCAAAATTCATGATAATTTTTTGTAAAATTTATATGTCGTCTCTCCAATTTTACTGAATTTGATTGGTTGTTGTTTATTTAATTATTTTTCTTGTTACAAGCAATTATTTTGAAACTAATGTTTCATTTCATGACTACGGTTCAGGAGATAATTTCTTCGCTTATTTGCGAAGTTTTAAGAAAGTGTGGTGCTGCCATCTTGTAGGTTATTTAATAAATTTATTATCATCTAAAGAGCTGGAAGATACAACAGTATTTTTTTTTCACTCTCCTACCATTCTTTCATTTTCTTCTTATTTCTTTCTTTATTCTTTTTCTTTTTAAATCTTTAAATAATATTATGGACTAAACAATAGTTAAGGTTTGAATTTTATTTATAACGAGCTTGTTTTAATTTTTTGGGGGCAAAATAAAGTTCAAATATTTAAATTTGAGTCAACCGATTGGAATGATGAAATTGAAAAAGTCTTTTAACGTTAATGACTTAAGAAAAAAAAAATGTGCATTTTTAAAAAGAAAAACGAAACATAAATGTCAAACAATCTTTCTAAAAATACGGCGGAGAAACTGAAGCAGCAGAAACGAGAAAAGTGCAAACTAGTTAAAAAGGAGCAATTAGTGAGAAAAAAAAAAAGGGAAAGTAAAAAAAAGGGTAGTAATTACTACTTGACTTTTTAATGATATTATTTTTCTTAATAATATTTAAATAAACCAAAATTAAATTGTGAAATTTCATAGGCTGAAATCTTTTTTTTCCCTCCAAAATTGTTAACAAATTATGACAGGATCACTTTCTCTTAGCATACGTGCCAAGTTTTACGCATTTGGCGTAAAATTTTATTTTTATATTTAAAGTGGTAGTAAAATATACACTTTTTATATGTTCCTTGAGTTTATAAACTTGATTTATAATTTTTTTGACCACCACTATTTTTAAAAAAATTAAACATATAGTAAAACGACGCGTTGTTTCTGCGTTAATTTGTCATTCAAGTTCTCCTTTTCTACCGCTGGGAAAAATCATCCTCGAAAGAATTAAAAGTTGGCAGGTAATCATGCCATAATTAGTTAGCATTCTGATATTTAAAAGATACTTTTTTAGAATGTTAATCTTAATAGTATACTTTTGAGAACAGCTACTGTTTCATTTACACAGGGCTACAAGCTTTCTGCGCTTTTTGTAAACATTTATTCTAGTGGTAGCTATGTTTTAATGTATTATTCTTCATTCATATAAATTTATTTTCCACACCGCAACTTATAAATGATTTATAAGTTCATATGCAAGGCTACTTTGTTTCGTCTCTTAATTGGTGTGGCTTTTAAAATGTTGGCAAAAATTCTGAAAATTTTATTTTTTAAATATCACTTTAAAAAATATTTTGCGAAAGGCGTGGTATGTGGTTACTATTTACATGAGTCATATAAATTATAAAAAATAAACTCGGGTAAACATAGAGTAAACCATGAAGTTTCATATGCATACCTGCCAACTCTTCCGGAGTTTCCGGAAGAATTTATTTTCATATTTAAAGTGGTAGCAATACTCAGGTTATTCCAATTAACTTTTTGAATTATAATGATAATTATAAATGAATTTGACCACCACTTCATATAAATAATTACAATAAATATATGAAAGCATAATAATCTTGGCGCAAGCGAATTTCAACGGGATCAAAATATAAATATATTTTTTCGTTTATTGTTATACAACCACACTGAAAATCCATTCTCGGAAAGAGTGAAAGTTGGCAGGTATGCATATGTATGCTTCACTCGCCAAATCCATTAAACAAAAAGTTGAGAAAAATTTTAAGCAGTATAGATTGTTTTTTAAAATTCTTCTTTAAGATTAAAAACTGAAAAATACGATGTAGACTGTATTACTGCATATTCTTCTTTTATCCAACAACATATTAAAATTACAAAATAGAATATCTTTAGAGTTATTGTTATTATAACTACAATTTTTTGTGTGATGAAAGGAGTTAATCGCTTTGTCAATCGAAAGAAAATTATTAATTCAAATTCAGTCTTCGAATAATTACTTTTATTATGGAAGAAACTTCATTATATAAAAACATATGCTTTTTTTAAAGATTTTCGCAAAAATGAAATAATAACTGTTCCGTTGTTTCTGATACATAATATTACGGTATCGTTTTGTTAAAATTGATTCATCATCAATATAAATGATGTCCTCTTCATTAGCTATATTGTATGACGGTAATCATGCCGATTTATTCTTAAAGTTTTGTAATATGTTTAAGGATGTTTTTCGAAGGCTACATCGTAATATGAAAAGGTACTTTTTTGCGAATACGTAATATGCTATTTATATAACTGCAGTAGCCTATCTAAAGCCAGCGCTGTCTACGGTTATTTTGAAAATGGCGCAAAACGTCAACATGGAGAAAAGTCACAGTTTTGAGAAAATGAAAAGCGTTTGTGGTCTAATTTTTTAATATTCAAAAACTTACTCGAATGCTGCATCATAAAAGTTTTGCAAAAATGAGACTAAGGCAGTGATTTTGATAATTTTAATCTAGGTGGAAAAAATGTCGCCAAATTGGGGATTTTTAAAAACGTGTAGTAACTTTCAAACTATTTAAGTTATTTCTCTGTTCTAAAACCCAGATAATTCTTCACGGTAAGATTACATATAGTTTAACCCTTTGCAATCCGTGTATTTTTAAACGCTGTTTGATCTACTACCAGCACTATGGCATTTAAATTACACAATATAGTATTATTATACAATTTTTAAATTCTTAAAATAATGTGGTTACTAATTATTAAGGTATAAATTTTCTTAATTTCGAAGAGTTGACTGTTGATGGTGCCTCAGTGGAGAAATCGAAGTGCAAAGGGTTCAAATCAACGCATTGCTTCAAGCATTTAAACTATGACTTTTTTTAAAATTTTCTTTGGCGACAGAGCTTCGAAAAACAGTGTTAACCTTTTGCTTACGGCTGGTACAGCACATGGACCACATGTGATGGTACTATATGATACACAGTAAGCTTACGGCTGGTACAACATATGGCCCACGTGTGATGGTACAATATGATACACCGTTAGTTTACGGCTGGTACAACATATGGCCCACGTGTGATGGTACAATATGATACACCGTAAGCAAAGGGTTATTAGAAGAAATGAATTTCGCCTAGTCGTTTAATCCTTTTGCGCGGACTGTCACAAATACGTGCCATAATAAAACCGTATCAATGAGGGTAAAAAGATAAAACTGGTAACCAAAGTAGTTCCTTAGCAATTTATTTGTGGGCGGAGTTATAATTGTTTGATTTATTTAATTCGCCATTACTTAGTTCAAAATAAAATTATATAGTTATACTTTGAACTAATATTAATAATATCTACGATTAAACTAAAGGTAATTAAAGTAAAGGCAAAGTAAGTCAGTCAAATTAGCATCGCCTACATTTAAGTTACCGTTTTTTTTTTTTTTTTAATTTACATCCTCATTCTGATTTTGTACGAATGCTTTTATGAATCACCCGTCACCAAGGGATTAACCCTTCCTCTTGTTACAGTTCTGCCTGTTAAACTCAATAACAACTGGTCTACATTTTTCAGACATAAAGGTCTGCCTATTACATTAAATTAATTATTATTATATTAATGGTATTAAATTCTCCATCTTCGTTAAAGTCATACTTGAATTGTATGAGGTGAAGTTTTGGCTTTTCTAATTTTTTTTCCAATGCCTTTTCAGTCAATTAACTGGTATCCCTGTAGCAGTTACTTCTCTGTTAATAGTAGACTTTTCTAAAGTATTTGCAGAGAAAAATTCCTAATATGCCATTTTTTAACAGTATGATACGGTGATTACTTCTTACCGGATTTTATCATATTATACCAGTCATCTGACGAAAAGATGTTCTGATTTTTTTCTCTTGAGATTCGATAATAGCAAATTAAGAATTTGTCGTGTCCTGTCACTAGAAATTTCATTTCAATTGATTCAGCTCGTTTTTCTGTACTTCGAAACAATTTCAATTAACTTAAAACAGTTTTACTATTTCAGTTTTGTACGATACATGAGTCTGAATTGGTTATTGTTTGCAATTTTTAGGAAGCTTTTCTGGACATGAAGAAATTTCGTGAGACCCGCGACATCCTTCTTATTCTGACCAAACAAATATGTGACTTACATTTTCATCCAAATCATGACATCTGAAAATGTAAACATATAGATATGTTAACTGGATCGTTATCGTGATTTAAATACATTGTTGGATTGATTCTGAAATAAATTATTCTGAAATAATCTGATTGGCTTCTGAAATAAATTATTCATAATTCAATAGCTAAAATTTTTTTCTCATTTAGTGATGTTAATGTTTATTATTAGGGAAATTTGTTTTAAATAGATACTGTTAGCAACATATTAAGGGCTTCAGTACATAACATTTGAAGAAATTCAGAAAACTTAGTTAATCGATTTGGCAACTGAAGTATTTGTATGCTGACAAATGTTTTGATAATATCAAACTGCAAACAAATTGTGGCAGGATAACTTACCCACTGAGTAATTCTAAGTAAACATGCCATAACTTGTTTACATTTTAATATTTTTAAACATTATTTTTTACCATTGACCTTTAAACCTAGAAATTTCAACGAAATAAAGTAATTGTATTGTTTGGTGCTATGTTTTCGTTATTTTATCAATATAACTAAGTATTTTATATTGCAGGACATGAGGCAAGGTTCACAGTCCAAAACTAATTACATTTGTAAGTTGTCACTTGGAGCGTTACTTTACTTAAACATTTATCAAGGCCTATTATGATCCTTTGATGTAAGAAACAAATCCAGTTTGGCATTCTTGAATTAATAACAATAATCTGATAATCTGAAACATTCGATCCAGATATTCGTCGTGCACCTGAATTATGTAACCATTTACAATTTTATTTTTGATTTAATTATATAATTTACAATAACTTTGACCATCACTACAGGTTATTTAAATGAACAAATAATCGGAGAAATCAGGAAGCAAAATTTTTCAAAATTAATCAAATTCGTTATCTCCTTATGGTATACTCTGGTTTCTTTAGGAACACAGCAAGAATTAATTCTCGCATTGGTTAATAATAACAATTCATGTTTCATTCAAGCTTCAATACTTACTTTACTTTATTTACAAAAATTGTCATATTTAATTGTGACATACATTGAAGTTCATTCGAATACATTGTGGTAACCATAAAAAAAATTAAGCCGTTTGCTTGTGAAATAATAAAACAATGAAATTTAATATGACAAATTGACTTAACACTAGAAATATTGATTGTAGACTTAAATTAAAAATAAAGATAAAACATGATTTGATATGTACAGTAATTGATTTTTGAAAAATGAAAGATACTCCAATGTGTAATACCAG
>NC_092212.1:9670214-9678081 GCF_043381705.1 Parasteatoda tepidariorum
ATCCCACAGGTAGCAATGATTTCTTCTAATGACGTGGATTCTTTGCAATGCGACGGTGAATTACGACCAGAGAGTGAGACCTTTCCACCACGAGCTGTTTTATGATACGGCATGACTTGAAAAAACAAAATGGCGGGCTCAAAATCCAGACATCAAAATGGCCAGTTGTCAGTATTGTCTCTCCCGACTCAGGAACCTGACGAGATCAAAATCTGTATCACTCACCTCGTAACGTTCAGGATAATCAGCATCAATTCAGCATAACCGGCATCGCAAGGGAGAAGAGAACGTCAGTAGAGCATGATCAGCATCAGTTATCGGCAGCGTTTTCGCATGGCATCATTTCGAAAAACTCTTCCTTAAAGTGACATCACCGCATCTAATCCGTGACACCTAGCAGCCTCGCATGGCGATGACATCAGCAAGTTGAACTTCCTGTTTCATATATCTCAAGCTTCAATCTTGATTGGATAAAAAACATGTATATATTTTTTAAATAAATAAATTGGTAGTTAAAACTCTAGATATTTATTTTAATACTGATTCATACAGTTAGTTGTAGGAAAACCAATTTTTTCCACTTTCTGCAAAAGTTTATTACATTGGTAGAGAATTAAATAGTAAAATTTGCAGAATAAGTATAATTACGCTTTAAGAAAGTTACACCGAAAATTCTGCAATAATGTTGCATTTGACTTGATACTTTTTTATATATATTGGTGGGGAAATTACTTAAAATGGGGGTGACCAGTACTGAATTTGTTCGTAGCGCTATTGGGTCACCGGTGACCGGGAAGCCAAGATTATTAGAAACACATAATTCGAGTAAATTTTAAATTTTTTTATATTATTATCGTTACTAAAATGATTTGAAGAAATTAATGCAATATAGAACACACAAATATAGTTTTACTTATATACACAGAAATGCCAACTTCATACCTGCCAACTCTTCCGGATTTTCCGGAAGATTTTTTTTTTCTTATTTAAAGTGGTAGCAAAACTCGGGTTATTCCAAATAACTTTTTGAATTATAATGATAATTATAAATGAGTTTGACCACCACTACATATAAATAATTACAATAAATATATCAAAGCATAATAATCCTTCCTCAAGTGGATTTCAACGGGATCAAAATATAAATTTATTTTTGAGTCAGATTGTTTTTCGTTTATAGTTTTACAACCACTCTGAAAATCCATTCTCGGAAAGAGTGAAAGCTGGCAGGTATGCAACTTGCATACCTGCCAACTCTTACGCATTTGGCGTAAAATTTTATTTTTATATTTAAAGTGGTAGTAAATATATATTTTCTTTACTTTTATAAACTTAATTTTTAAATGATTTTGATCACCACTATTCTTAAAAAAATTAAGCATATATATTAGTATGCGTTACTACCATGGTCGTCAGCTTAAGATTTGTCAAATACAACGTATTTTTTTGCTTGACATTGAAATTTTAATTCCATTTCAATACCACTGTGAAAAATCATAATGGAAGGGATTAAAAGTTGGCAGGTATAAACCTGGTTCCGGACAGTGAATAAATATTTTCAAGTGGTAGTTTATTAATTGTGATTTTTGGTTTAATAAATTCACTTCAGTAGATTTTTATTCACCACTATTTCTAAAAATTCGTAGGCTTATATAATACGCCACTTTTTTCAGATAGTATGCCATTAGTACCAGTCGCCATAGGGCATAATATAGATTAAGAGGTCGTCGTCGTCAGATATGTCATGCTAAACCTATTGAAAACTAGTAAAATCTGTCTAATACTTGGAAATTTAGTTCGTAGTTATTTACCGTGGCATTCAACGTGTTAATTATAAACTATTTATTACCATTAACATTTTCTAGTGCAAGAAACAGTTCTATGCATGAAAACTGTAAGTAAGTTAGTTTACTCTTTCCAAAAACAAGATAGAAAGTAATTATTTCTTTTACTAGTTTCTGCTCTTTTCCGGCTTTATGTACGTAAACTTTTATGAGATATATATTTATGAAATATGTATTCTAGTATTTTATGTTTCAATACTCGAACTAAACAACTGCATACCTGCCAATATTCACTTTTTTGGAGAATGTATTTTCCAAGTGGTAGTAAAACAATTACCGAAAAACTATCTTCCTCAAGGATATATTTATATTTTAATCAGGTTGAAATTCGCTATCGTAAGGAATAATATGCTTTTATATATTTGTTGTAATTATTTATATGTAGTGGTGGTCAAACTGATTTAAAATTATTATTATAATTCAAAAAGTTTAGTGAAATAACATGAATTTCACCAGCACTTTAAATATGAAAATAAAATCTTCCGGGAAAACCGGAAGAGTTGGCAGCTATGCAACTGAAACCTTCAAAATCTGACACTCAGACATCAATTGACATTCTGAGTTCGTTCTTTCTATTATTGCTTATCAGCAACAGTTGTTTATCGTTTGTTTCGTTTGAAATAACGATATCGGATAACGAATCGAAATATTGTCGGTACATTCCTATTTATTATTGATGTGATTATTGCTTGTTTACTCAAAATTTTGTCTAAATTATGATCGCGTCAAATTGACGCATATCCGTAGAGATAGGTATACCACATACAGAATTTCAATATTTCAACGCTTTAGAAGAATACAGACTTCAATATATATTTACCTCGATCAATGTATAAAGGTCATTACAAGAGATAAAATAAAAATTCAAACGGTTTTTATAATTTTCCTTACAAAACTCGAAATGCGTCAAAATGACGCGTCCCGTAAACCTAGTGTTAATCGGGATGGTTCCTTTTTCCATAATGTTTATATTGCGAAAACAAGTTAGTTCTATCTACCGCTATTTAGCAGCGATATAAATATTTATTTTCAGATCGCTGTTGGTAACACATACCCTCCAACTTATGAGGATTTTGAAAATAATTCTTTCCAGTGGTAGCGAACCAAAGTGGAAATTTTTAAAGCAAATGGATCTCTCATAAAACTTTTATCAGAACTTAAGAATCTAGCCATATGGCCTGCACTTTTATAAGTAATAGTGGACAAGTTACGCTAAAATTAATTTGTTTTAAATATTAAGACATTAATTTTGCTAACGTCTGAAAAGAAGATTTCTGAAACTACGGAAATTCCGTAGCAGTTGGAGGGTATGTAACAGAACCATACCCTCCAACTTATGAGGATTTTGAAAATAATTCTGTCCAGTGGTAGCGAACTAAAGTGGAAATTTTTAAAGCAAATGGATCTCTCATAAAACTTTTATCAGAACTTAAGAATCTAGCCATATGGCCTGCACTTTTAAAGTAATAGTGGACAAGTTACGCTAAAATTAATTTTTTTAAAATATTAAGACATTAATTTTGCTACCGTCTGAAAAGAAGATTTCTGAAACTACGGAAATTCCGTAGCAGTTGGAGGGTATGCAGAACAAATCCTCTGCTTGTTGAAAATTAATGTAAATTTCCACCTCCCGCGTATCAACAAGTTTTAAGTATTGAGGAAGAAGGCAACTGCCTCGGTTTTGATTTTACAAAACAATAGAAAACTACTAACTGAAATTTACCAGCTTTCTGTTAAGATTGCTACTTATTTAAGGGGCTCAACCTATCACCTCCTACATGTAATTATGCGATTTCGTAATCTTACGATTCTACGACGCTCCCCCTTCCCTCCTCCTCCTCTCATAGAGATGAAGGAGCAAATAGCCCTATCAGGCTAGGTACTCTGGAAAACATTATTAGTTACAGTTACCTCCTACATCAGAAAGCCTCTAAACAGTTTTTTAAAAGTAGTCTACCCAGACTATTTAAAAAGTGCGCATGAACCCTAATTCTATTTCAAAAGTAATTGAGACAAATTTATCATATAGATTTGAGAATTGAATATGTAGTAGTTGACAAGCAAATAAGACAAACCAATCATATTCATAAATTAAAAAAAAAATTTAGACATATATTTGCTACCACTTTCTTATGTTTACTAGATTTCTATTAACCGGCTCCTTCGTCAACTGAATTACCTTCATATTGGTCACTACTTGTAAGAAGCCGTGTGAAGGCTTTCAGTTATAGGGGGCGTTGGCAGTATTGGGTTAAAATGTTAGAAAAATTTTGATTTTGCAAAAAATTAAAATTTTTTTAAATTTCAGAATTTAAAATTTTTTACTAGACAAAATCAAAAATCAATTTTGATTTTGTCTTGTAAAAATTTTTGATTTTCTTCCACTATATAAAATATTTTACAAAAAGCTAAGTAGTTGACAGTCCTGTAGATTTGCTTATCACTCTTAATCGAAATCTGATTACCACCATTTAATTTGGTTCATATGTTTTGGGGAACACTCCAAGTTTTTAAGTTTAAGTACTAGTGCATGATTCCTTGTTTTCTTTAAAATTTGATTTAAGGTAATTTTCCAC
The DNA here is from genome assembly GCF_043381705.1 of Parasteatoda tepidariorum. Classification (NCBI taxonomy): domain Eukaryota; kingdom Metazoa; phylum Arthropoda; class Arachnida; order Araneae; family Theridiidae; genus Parasteatoda; species Parasteatoda tepidariorum. The sequence goes on from NC_092212.1 coordinate 9,674,635, forward strand.
ATCTTACATGAAAATGGCCATGATAGCCTGGTTTGCAGGGCTCTGAACTCACGTTTGTGAGAACGGGAGTTCGAATCCAGCAGGCCGAAGAATTCTCGTGTAGTAAATGGTGACTGGTGCACTTTAAATCTGTCGAGTCACAAAGTCTTTCATGTTCCCGTAACAGATCAATACTTTTATGGGTACTGAATTGGAGATTGATTGTCCTTTGGTTCATGTCAAAATTACGATATGTGGAAGAATGAATGATTGTATGAATGGGTCTGCCCTATAAACGGGTGTGATGTATGGGAGAGGCAGAAGTCGAATTCTTAGCCATAGATGGCGCCACAGGAAAACAAGAACAATCGCACCCCCTCTGCTTTAATAGCAGGCAACAGCATTACATGAAAATTATTCTAAATTCCATGTAAAACACAACTAGATTCCAGCTTTCCGTGGTGATGCTTTTTAATAGTCGGCAAAATACCCAAAATTATGATTTCTTTCAATTGTCTACGACTGCATCAAATATCTTGTAAAAAACATAGTAGTTAAGCACAGTAGTAAAGCATAGTAGTAAAGCATAAAGTTTAGCTCTATTAAATAAATTAATATCGAGGATTCCAACTGCTCAGGTTTCTGCAAAAGCTTCAATACATTGGTAGCGCAATTAAATAGTAAAACTTGTAGAATAAGGATAATTACACCTACTCTTTAACAATATCACCACAAGATTCTCATTCTCATTCTCATATGTGTTGGTTATCTTAGCATCAGCCCCGCTAGGGGCTCCAACTAATCACCACAAGATAATTGCAATAAAGTTGCATGATATTTTGAATTTTTAATGTGTAGTTTTGGAAAAATTACTTAAATTAAAGAATACTCCACTAAAAATAAATTAACATTCGGCACCACTAGAATTTTTTTTCTAGCATATCTGTAATATCCATGACAATCATTATTATTCTTTTTTCAAATAAAAGTCTTTAGTTATTTTGCTATTCCTAAAAATTCCAAAACATTTTAAGACATGAAGCAATTTTGAAAGTACTTATAGTCATAAAGTACTTATAGTTATAAAGAATATAAGTACTTTTGATAGTACTTATATTCTTTAAATAGCTCAAAACGTCGAAAGTGTTAGAAAATGTAAGATAATCCATGCACACTAGAACGCGTTATTAAATTTAAAATCTAATTATATATTTGTAATGGATATCTTTAATCATTAACCCCTTAACGATCCGTTATTTTTCAAGAAAACGGTCATAAAAGTACCTACTTTTTTGGCTTTTGTATTTGTATTACGTATTTGATTAGTGCTGCAACTAGTTTAAAATAAACTAACTATCTACAATTACCTTAAAAATATCCTGGTACTGCCATCAGGTGGGTAAAATGAGAAATAAAATGTTTTTCGGGCAAAAGCAATGAATTAGTTTTATTCTTATTGGCGCGTTACTACTGAACACTTCAGCCCGTCAATATCACGGGAGCGAGAAATAGCGAGCGAAAACTCACCCCGTCATTTTCACGGGCGCAAGAAGGAAGGGGTTAAAATGGTAGCTAAGAGAAGAAAATTTTTACGTTGATTAAACTTTGTTTAAAATGATTATATGACCTTTATACACTGATTGGATTGATATCTAACTCACAAAATCATGCGAGCTGAGTCTTAAAGGAATAAGTTCATAAAACAGCAATATTTTTTTTGTTTTGGTATTCAATTTTTAAGAAGAAATAGTTCAAGTTATTTTGTTTTCCCCAAAAATGGTACAAGTAAATTCAAATACCTAAATTATTTTTGTCATTGCATCTAATTTTAAAAGAAAAATAAATAGTTTTGGTTATCGCGCCTTTCTTAAAACCTAACAAATAAATTCAAATAACGGGATAGTTTTTATACTTGTAGTTAATTTTGAAAAAGCTCTGGTTGTCTCGTTTTTGTTAAAAACCTAACAAATATTTTCAAATGTAGTTCAAATTATGGGATTGTTTTTGTCTTTGTACTTAATTTTGAAAAAAAAAAAAATAGTTCCGATTATCTCGCTTTTCTCAAAAACCTATCAAATAAATTGAAATAACAGGATTATTTTTGTCTTTGTATCTAAGTTTGAAAAAAAATAATAATGAATAGTTCTTGTTATCTGGCTTTTCGTTAAACCTAACAAATAAATTCAAATAGCGGGATTATTTTTGTGTTTGTACTTAAGTTTGGAAAAAAAAATGGTTCCGGTTATCTCGCTTTTCTCAAAAATTCAAATAACGGGATTATTTTTGTCTTTCAAAATCATTTTAAATTGCATCAGTAAGTGTTATTTTTACATCACCGACCTTTACTCCTGGCGTGTTAAAAACATAGAAATTAAACAATGGAGCTGCGCTTCATTTGTGGTAAACCCTTTCTTAAAAAAGACGTTAACTTAGTTCTGATGACGTTTTCTTCAAAAAGTTCAAATGAGATGGACTTTGTTTTTGAGTGACTTATCAGATATTCAACTTTTTCTTATCTATGTCATGGACTTTGAATTTTGTGCAAATATTTCAAAGAGTAAAATACTACGTTAAGTATACACTCATCGTGGTTTATCATGATTGATATGATTATGAATATTTTGACTTTTATATTAATTGGAGTTTGAGTAACTCTTAGCATTTATCCTTTGCCCCTCAAGTCATTGTATCAAAGTCCAGTGGGGAAAAATAATTAAAAAAATGCATAAAACAATATTAATGCATGAAAAAAAAATTATGAATATTTGATAGCATATGTTTTCAGAGTATATTCTAGTGTAACAATGTATTTACGATATTGAGAAATAGAACATCAATATTTATAGAACAATGTTCGCAATTGAAATCCATAGTAACGATGTATCTGTTAAAGTAATAAATCGGGTTATTATTAATAATTACCATTGATCTTTTATAATCAAAATTTTTTTGTGATAAATGTGATAAATTTTGCAAACATATTAACTGGTATTATTAATAACTTCCTCCGAGCCGTGATAGATCAGAGGATAGAGTGTTCACCTTCCATTGATGTGAACCAGGTTCGAGACCCAGCGATCTCTGGTCGATTCGAATTCCGCACCCGTCTCGCATCAACGACAGTGCTGACGTCAAATATCCTCAGTGGTAGACGAATCATGGGCTAGAGTCCTCTTGCAGTCAGGCTAACCGTGGAAGGTTTTCGTGATTTCTCTACATGTAATGCAAATGCGGATTAGTTCCTTCAAAAAGTCCTCCACGAAGGCAACTTTCTCCCAATACTCGATCCAGGAGTTCTCTTGTCTTCTGGATTCAGTTGAAAATTACAAGGCTACGGAGTCGAACATAAGTAGTCGTAAACCCATAAAATTGGGTCCGTTACGCTGTTCAACGACTGTTACATATATTTACAAAAAAAAAAAAAAAAAAAAAAAAAAAAAAAAAAAAAAAAAAAAAAAAAAAAAAAAA
>NC_092212.1:9679711-9711995 GCF_043381705.1 Parasteatoda tepidariorum
TTATAATTGTTTGATTTATTTAATTCACCATTACTTTGTTCAAAATAAAACTATTTAGTTATACTTTGAATTAACACTGATTATATATATGATTAAACTAACAATAATTAAAGTAAAAGCAAAGTAAGTCTGTCAAATTAGCAACGACTACATTTAAGTTACCGTTTTTTATTTGATTACAACTTGATTCTGATTTTGTACGAATGCTTTTCAGAATCACTCGTCCCCAAGGGGTGAAGGTATAAATTTTCTTAATTTTGAAGTGGTGACGTCGAAGTGCAAAGGGTTTAAATCAATGCATTGCTTCAAGCATTTAAACTATGTTTTTTTCTTCTTCTTTTTTTTTTCTTTGGCGACAGAGTTAATAGAACAGTGTTAATAGAAGAAATGAATTTCGCCTAGTCGTTTAATCCTTTCGCGCCGACTGTCACTAATACGTGCCATCATAAAACCGTATCAATCAGGGTAAAAAGATAAAACTGGTAATCAAAGTAGTTCTTTTGCAGTTTATTTGTGGGCGGGGTTATAATTGTTTGATTTATTTAATTCATCATTACTTAGTTCAAAATAAAATTACATAGTTATACTTTGAACTAATATTGATAATACATACCTGCCAACTTTTAATCCTTTCAACGATGATATTCCCCAGTGGTAGTAAAATGAAATGCAAATTACAATTTTAGGCAGAAACATTTGCTGTATTATGAACTAACTTATACGGATTACTGATTACTCGAGCAGTATTACATATTAATCTATATGCTTAATTATTTTAAAAATAGTGGTGAATTAAAAATATTATAAATTAAGTTTAAAAATGCAAGGAATATATAGAAAGCATACATTTTACTACCACTTTAAATATAGAAATAAAATTTTACGCCAAATGCGTAAAGGTTGGCAGGTATGATAATATATACGATTAAACTAAAGGTAATTAAAGTAAGTCAGTCAAATTAGCATCGCCTACATTTAAGTTACCGTTTTTTTAACCAATTTCAATTAACTTAAAACAGTTTTACTATTTCAGTTTTGTACGATGCATGAGTCTGAATTGGTTTTTGTTTGCAATTTCTAGGAAGCTTTTCTGGACATCTTTCTTATTCTGACCAAACAAACATGTGACTTACATTTTCATCCAAATCATGACATCTGAAATTGTAAACATATGGATATGTTAACTGGATCGTTATTGTGATTTAAATACATTGTAGGATTTACTCTGAAATAAATTATTCTGAAATAATCTGATTGGCTTCTGAAATAAATTATTCATAATTCAATAGCTAAAATTTTTTTCTCATTTAGTGATGTGAATGCTTATTATTAAGGGAATTTGTTTTGAATAGATACAGTTAGCAACATATTAAGGGCTTCGGTATATAAACAGAGATGCCAACCTGCTCCGGACAGCGAATAAATATTTTCGAGTGGTAGTTCATTAATTGTGATTCTTGATTTAATAAATTAAATTTACTAGGTTTTAATCCACCACTATTTCTACATAATTCGAAGGCTTATATACTTCTCCACTTTGTCTTATTAAACCTTTTCAGATGTAAATAAAAGTAGTCAAATATTTGAGAATATTAGATGGCAATTAATTACATACCTGCCAACTTTTACGCATTTGGAGTAAAATTTTATTTCTATATTTAAAGTGGTAGTAAAATGTACGCTTTCTATATATTCCTTGCATTTATAAACTTAATTTATAATATTTTCAATTCACCACTATTTTTAAAAAAACTAAGCATATAGATTAATATGTAATACTGTTCTAGTAATCCGCATAAGCTTGTTCATACAGCAAATGTTTCTGCCTAAAATTGTAATTTACATTTCATTTTACTACCACTGGGTAATATCATCCTTGAAAGGATTGAAAGTTGGCAGGTATGTAATTACCATTTTTTAAATTATTTTGTCGTCTCCGGAGCAGTTGGCATCTCTATATAAATTTGTTAATCTTAGTTAATAGATTAACTTAGAAAACTTAGTTAATCGATTTGGCAACTTAAGTATTCATATGCTGAAAAATGTTTTGATAATATCAAACTGCAAACAAATTGTGGCAGGATAACTTACCCACTGAGTAATTCTAAGTAAACATGCCATAACTTGTTTACATTTTAATATTTTGAACATTTTCTTTTACCATTGATCTTCAAACTAGAAATTTCAATAAAATAATTGTATTGTTAGGTGTTATGTTTTCTTTATTTTACCAATAGAACTAAGTATTTTATATTGCACGGACAGGGTTCAGAGTCCGAAACTAATTACATTTGTAAGTTTGAGCGTTGATTTACTTAAACATTTAGCAGGGCCTATTATGACCCTTTGATGTAAGAAACAAATCCAGACATTCTTGAATTGATTACAATAATCCGGCGATACTCCATTAGCAGTGCTGAATTATGTGACGATTTAATTACGTAATTTATATACAAAAACTTTGACCATCACTACAGGTTTTTTAAAATGAACGAATAATCGGAGAAATTTGGAAGTAAAATTATCTAATTCATCTCCTTATGATTCTTTAGTAACATTGCAAGATTTAATTCTAGCATTGTTTAATTATATCAAATCTTACTAGATTACGATTAGATTAGATCCGAGAAAATTTATATGTATTTTTTTCAAATAAATAAATTGGTAGTTAAACTTCAGAAATTTTTTTCCGATACTACGAATTTGAACTGGATCGATATACTGTGTACCTATCCGCAAAGCTGACACTTCGCACTTTCATCTGAAGGTGTGCTCGTGGGATGATGACGTTGTTTACTGATACTACGAAAATTTTGCATTTGATTTGATACTTTCTTTCTTTTCTTTATTTATAAAAAAATGGGCACCAGAGCCGAGCAGAAGGCCCATATCCCATACATCGTGAAATAGTATAAAAAGTTAAAATAAAAGTCAGTTCTGCAGGATTTGATACTTTTAATTTTTTATATGCATTTATGGGGAAATTACTTAAAATAAAAATAATAAACTGAAAATAGTTAAAAATTCGTGACCACTAAAAAATATTTTTTACAAAGCGGAGCAAGTTGGCGTCTCTGTAGTTTTTATTGTTGATTGCTTGATAACTTTACTGAAAACTCTAGCTTAAAATATTTTAAATTTTAAGTCAAAAGTTAATTTCAGAAATTACTTTTTTATTCAAAATAATACCAGGTACTACCGATTCGATTATTTACTTCAAAACCGTTAACTTCATTTCAAATTCGATTATTTTCTAAGATTTTTGAGCAACTAACTGTTAGGTTTTGAACCACTAACTAATATTTAATCTAATTTTGAGGAGAGGAATTAATTTTTGAAATTTTTGGTAACTAACAGATGTACTATCAGAGATTTTTGTTTGAGACGGTTCACACTCTGTTATACTGCACAATTTAATTTATTATTTACATTATTCTCCATATTAATTATAAATTAATTTTTTAAATTTCTGTTTTTGCATTAATGGCTGTCCCGCAACATGGCTTACATTGAAAAACTTTTAAAACTATTTTCTGATAACATATTTTTCATTGTTTGCTATCTTCCACTTCTTATGTGAGCAAACTTTCATGATCAGTAGCCATTGCAGTGGGATTTACAAAACTCTAGTCAGGCCGGTCTTAACGTATGCTTCTGACAACGACAAAACTGGATGCAAATTGTATCGCATTATTTGAGAGAAAGATTTTGCGAAGCATACCTGGTGGAGCCAGGATGGCTCAGGGGATAAAGCGTTCGCATTCTAATGAGGAAAACCGGGTTCGAATCACAGCTATGGCTGGTTGATATGAATATCACATCCGGCTTGCACCAGATACAGTACTGAAGTGAAATATCCTCAGTGGTAGATGGATCATGGGTCCCCTTAACGTCAGCCTAACCATGGGAGGTTCTCGTGGTCTTCCTCTTCTTGTAACGCAAATGCTGGCCAGTTCCATCAAAAAGTGCTTAACGAAGAAAATCTTTTCCCAATACTTGGTGGTGCAAATGAATACAATAAGTGGAGAAGGAGGTTTAACTTTAAACTATAAACAACAACAACCTGATATTTTTAAATGCATAAAAATAAATCGAATGAATTGGATGGCTCACGTGATTCGAATGAGAGATGACAATACAAGAAAGCGAGGAAGGTGGTGGTTGAGATGGGCTGATTCTGTGGAGTCTGATTTTCTTGCAATTAATGAAAAGAATTAGAGATCAAAGATAAATCGGAAGTCGCTATGGAGAAATCTTCAGAGGAAGGCATTGGCCCACATTGAGCTGTTTGGCCAACTATACTGATGATGGGTGGATAAAAAGCACCTACTATTATAACCGAAAAATTGAAATACACTTTGTTGGTTGGTTACTTGAATGAATAAATTTAATTTTCGCTTAAAAAACTAAACATATAGCATTAAGAATTATTTAATAACTTTGGTTCTTTAAAGTGTCAGAGGATTTTTCTTCTTTATCAAATTGTCAAAATGTATTAATTTTACATCGCCATTTTTATTTTATGTCTGTTTGATGAAAGACATAGTTTACACTTAATTTACAGTATTATTATTTTATATTATTTCACAGTTTTTATATGTTTGAAAAGTACTTTTTATTTTGCTTAATACCTGACAATCGTGTTCAAATAACATCAGCGCTTCTCGTTTAATTATTGTTGCTTTTTTTTAATACAATAGTGCAAAAGAATGAATCGCTGATAACTAAATGGCAAAAAGTTTTTATTTGAAAATTATTTGAGCCCTTTAAGTTACAATAATACATTTTATTAAAAAATATTTAACACATAAATGCCTTTCTATTGATATTGGTATGCAACGTACATTTGAAAGCTTGTGTGCGCAGTTAAAGCTTACAAGCCTTTGTCAAGTAGAAGGATATCACGAAGATGCACTCTGGATAGCAGCGGGATTCAAACCCGCTATCCCCACCATTCGCACAGCGTTTGATAGACAATACCGATCGGCTCTATACACACGTAAATGTTTCTATCTGGCCTGAAATTGAGACGGAAAAGGAAAAATAAAGCTTGCTATTTCAATAATAGCTGGTTTTCGAAGGAAGTAAAATAAGTTCTTAACATTCTTAACACATTGCTGACCGGTCACGAGTTAACTCGTGTTTTTGTGGCCAAACGTTGGTGACCGGTCACGAGTTAGCTCGTGTTTTCGTTCGCAGTGATCTCGTGGAGACTATTTTAAAAAGTTATTCCTTACTTTTCAAGTTTTACTATTTAATTCCCTATCAATTTATTATAACTTTACAAAACCTGATATATTTGCAAAACTTGTGGTGTACCATTACACGTAGGTGATTGTTAACTTTTTATCATACGACATTAAAAATCGAAATTTTTTAAAGTTAATTTATATTGAATTACTTCCACATCCGCTTTCAAAACAATAGCTGGGCACATGGGGGTAATTTTCAGAAAAGTTACCGGTCAGCAATGTGTTAACATGTTGAATGCCATGGAGTCATCGGTGACCGGCACTGAGTTTGTTCGTGGTGACACGGGGGTCACCGATGACCGGCGAAGCCAAGATTATTAGAAACTCATAATTCGAGTGAATTTTTAATTTTTTTAATGTTATTATCGCTACTAAAATGGTTTGAAGAAATTAATGCAATATAGAACACACAGAAATAGTTTTATTTATATACACAGAGAGGCCAACTTGCTCCGGACAGAGAATAAATATTTTCACGTGGTAGTTCATTAATTGTGATTCTTGGTTTATTAAATTCAATTTAGTAGATCATGTTAAATCTTTCAAAAACTAGCAAAATCTGTCTAATATTTGAAAATTTAGTTCGTAGCTATTTACCGTGTGGCCAGCCGTGCAAGCAAACTATTTATTACCATTAATATTTTCTAGGATAAGAAACAGTTCTATGTATGAAAATTGTAAGTAAGTTATTTTACTCTTTCCAAAAACTGGATAGAGTGTAACGATTTCTTTTACTAGTTTCTGCTGTTTTCTGGCTTTATGTGTGTAAACTTTCAGTCTTGGCCCATATACATAACTTCCAATTTTTATGCACTTTATGAAAACTTCTTCTAGTTCTTTAAGTTAATGCCTAAAAGTATACTTTATTTTACAGATATTTTCCTGACAATTGCATGTAAATGATTCACAAATTCATGGCAAACGCCACTTTGATCCAGCTCTCTCGTGTTGAGCTTCTAACTCATTTGAGCCTAGCGTCCTTTTATCGGGACAGTTCCTTTTTCCATAATGTTTATTTTGCGAAAACAAGTTACTGTTTGTCTAAGATAGGTACTCTGACCACCACTAAGTCTGAATGTCTGGCAGAGTACCTATCAAAGTATAAGTACCTAGTATAAATATTTATTTTCAGATCACAGTTGGCAACAGAACAAATCAATCCATTTTGCTCTCCAAACTTTATTTTTGTCATGTATGTTTCTTAGTCTAATTTCAGGCCCAATGGGAAAAGGGCCGTAATGGCCTCAGACACCCAGTTCCACTACAACGAACGAACGAACAAACAGAACAAGTCCTCTACTTGCTGAAAACTAATATGAATTACCACTTCTCGCTTATCAGCAAGTTTCATGTTTAGACAAAGAAAGCAACTGCTCCGGTTTCGATTTTACGAAACAATAGAGAACTACCAACTGAAATTTGCCAATTTTCTGGTTAAGATTGCTATTTATTTAAGGAGTCCAATCCATCACCTCCTATAACTGAAAGTCTCCTCACAGTTTTTAATAAGTTGTCTGCCCAGACTATTAAAAAGTGCGCATGAACCCGAATTTTTTTTTAAAAGTAATTAAAAGAGATTTATTATATAGATTTGACAATTGATCATATTCATAAATTAAACAAACTTTTTAGACAAATATTTCAGAATTGAATCTGTAGTTGTTAACAAGTAAATAAGACAAACCAATTATATTCATAAATTAAACAAATTTTTTCGACAACTATTTGCTACCTCTTTCTTATGTTTACTAGATTTTCTATTAAATGGCTTTTTCGTTAGATGGTTTATCTTCATAGTAATTAGATCAGACTACTTGTATGTAAGAAGCCTTGTGGAGGCTTTCATTTATAGCAGGAGTTGGCATACATCACTCTTTAGAAAGATACATTAATGGTTTAAAATGTTAGAAAAATTGTAAAAAAAATTCTGAAAGATTAAGTTTTTGATTTTCTTCCACTATATAAAATATTTTACAAAAAGCTTAGTAGTTTATAATCCTGTAGATTTGCTTATCACTCTTTATCTCAAACTGATTACCACTATTTAATTTGGTTTATATGTTTGGGGAATACTTTAAGTTTTTAAACTGAAGTACTAGTGTATGATTCTTTGCTTTTTTAAAATTTGATTTAAGGTTATTTTCCACATCTTACATGAAAATGGCCACGATAGCCTGGTTGGCAGGGTGCTGTACTCACGATTGTGAGAACGGGAGTTCGAATTCAGCCGGTCGAAAAATTCCCTCGTGGTAACTGGTTACTGGTGCACCTTAAATCTGTCGAGTCACAAAGTCTTTCATGTTCCCATAACAAATCAATACCTCTGAGGATACTGAATTGGAGATTGATTGTTCTCTGGTTCAGGTCAAAATTACGATCTGTGGACGAATGAATAGATGTATGAATGGGCCTGCCCTATAAATGGGTGTGATATATGGGAGAGGCAAAAGTCGAATTCTTGGCCATAGATGGCGCCACTGGAAAGCAAGAACAACTCTGCTTTAATAGCCGACAACAACAACAGCATTACAAGAAAATTATTCTAAATTCCATGTAAAACACTACTAGATTCCAGCTTTCCGTGGTGATGCTTTTTAATAGTTGGCGAAATACAAAAAATTCTGATTTCTTTCAACTGTCTACGACTCCATCAAATACCTTGTAAAAAACATAGTAGTTAAGCACAGTAGTAAAGCATAGTAGTAAAGCCTACAGTTTAGCTCTATTAAATGAATTAATATCAAAGATGCCAACTGCTCATGTTTCCAAAGTTTCAATGCATTGGTAGCGAATTAAATAGTAAAATTTGTAGAATAAGGATCATTACGCCTACTCTTTAACAATATCGCCACTAGACAATTGCAATAACGTTGCATGATATATTGAATTTTTAATGTGTAGTGGTGAAAAAATGACTTCAATTAAAGAATACTCAACTAAAAATAACTTAAAATTCGGCACCACTAGAATTTTTTTCTGTCATATCTGTAATTTCTATGTTAATTGTTGCGATTCTTTATTTCAAATAAAAGTCTTTAGTTATTTTGTTATTCCTAAAAATTCCTGAGCATTCTAAGACATGAAGCAATTTTTGAAGTACTTGTTTATATTCTTTAAATAGCTCAAAACGTCGAAAGTGTTAGAAAATGTATTTTGTTATGGACTTTAATCTAAGAAATTAAAGATAATTTATGCTCACTCATTATTCAATTTGAAATCTAATTTTATGTTTGTAATAGATATTATTAATCATTAAAATGGTAGCTAAGAGAAGAAAATTTTTACGCTGATTAAACTTTGTTTTGATACCTAAATTATTTTTGTCTTAACATCTAATTTTGAAAGAAAAATAAATAGTTTTGGTTATCGCGCCTTTCTTAAAACCTAACAAATAAATTCAAATAACAGGATAATTTTTGTACTTGTAGTTAATTTTGAAAAAGTTCTGGTTATCTCGTTTTTGTTAAAAACCTAACAATTTTCAAATATAATTCAAATTATGGGATTGTTTTTGTCTTCGTGCTTAATTTTGTAAGAAAAAAAAATAGTTCCGATTATCTCGCTTTTCTTAAAAGCCTATCAAATAAATTGAAATAACAGGATTGTTTTTGTCTTTGTTTCTAAGTTTGAAAAAAAATAATAATGAATAGTTCTTGTTATCTGACTTTTCCTCAAACCTAACAAATGAATTCAAATAACGGGATTATTTTAGTGTTCGCATTTAATTTTGAAAAAAAAAAAAAAAAAAATAGTTCCGGTTATCTCGCTTTTCATAAAAATCTAACAAATAAATTGAAAGAACAGGATTATTTTTGTCTTTGTATCTAATTTTGAAAATAAGATAATAAATTGTTCCAGTTATCTCCCTTCTCTCAAAACTTTACAAATAAATTCAAATAACGGGATTATTTTTGTTTTTTCAAAATCATATGGACTAAATCACTTTAAATTGCATCTGTAAGTGTTATTTTTACATCACCGAGCTTTACTCCTGGCATGTTTTTAAAAAAAAATTAAACAATGGAGCTGCGTTTCATTTGTAGTAAACCCTTTCCTAAAAAAGACGTTAACTTAGTTCTGATGACGTTTTCTTCAAAAAGTTCAAATGAGATGGACTTTGTTTTTGAGTGACTTATCAGATATTCAACTTTTTCTTATCTATGTCATGGACTTTGAATTTTGTGCAAATATTTCAAAGAGTAAAATACTACGTTAAGTATACACTCATCGTGGTTTATCATGATTGATATGATTATGAATATTTTGACTTTTATATTAATTGGAGTTTGAGTAACTCTTAGCATTTATCCTTTGCCCCTCAAGTCATTGTATCAAAGTCCAGTGGGGAAAAATAATTAAAAAAATGCATAAAACAATATTAATGCATGAAAAAAAAATTATGAATATTTGATAGCATATGTTTTCAGAGTATATTCTAGTGTAACAATGTATTTACGATATTGAGAAATAGAACATCAATATTTATAGAACAATGTTCGCAATTGAAATCCATAGTAACGATGTATCTGTTAAAGTAATAAATCGGGTTATTATTAATAATTACCATTGATCTTTTATAATCAAAATTTTTTTGTGATAAATGTGATAAATTTTGCAAACGTATTAACTGGTATTATTAATAACTTCCTCCGAGTCGTGATGGATCAGGGGATAGAGTGTTCACCTTCAAATGATGTGAACCAGGTTCGAGACCCAGCGATCTCTGGTCGATACGAATTCCGCACTTGTCTCGCATCAACGACCGTGCTGACGTAAAATATCCTCAGTGGTAGACGAATCATGGGTTAGAGTCCTCTTGCAGTCAGGCTAACCGTGGAAGGTTTTCGTGATTTCTCTACATGTAATGCAAATGCGGATTAGTTCCTTCAAAAAGTCCTCCACGAAGGCAACTTTCTCCCAATACTCGATCCAGGAGTTCTCTTGTCTTCTGGATTCAGTTGAAAATTACAAGGCTACGGAGTCGAACATAAGTAGTCGTAAACCCATAAAATTGGGTCTGTTACGCTGTTCAACGACTGTTACATATATTTACAAAAAAAAAAAAAAAAAAAAAAAAAAAAAAAAAAAAAAAAACCGGAGGAAACATTTGCAGAGACTTTTTTTCCAAACATCTTTAAACTTGTTATGATCAAAAATTAAAAAGCTGAATTTAGAAAGAACAAAAAGTAAAAATAATTCTCCTTTCTTACTTATATATTAAAAAAACATCGGTCATTGTAGTACACAATGCTGACCTTTCTACAGTCTTGGTAAGAAATGTATTAAACGAAATTTAATGAACCATAGCTGGATGTTTAACAACATAGTTATATAAATAGAAATCTGAAGTTTATAAATACATAGCAAGTGGTGAAAAAATTAAGAGGGTTCTTGTATACGAAGCCGGTTTTTTTGTATAGTACCTGTAACAGATGTAGTAGAAGATATTTAATGAACCATCGCTGGTTGTTAAATAACATAGTTATATAAATAGAAATCAGAAGTTTATTAATAATTCCGAAGGTTAAGAATAAATATTAAATGCATGTATTACTTGTAAATTAAAAAAAACCTAAATATCTTCTAGAAAATCTTCCTGCATACAATATAAACTTAAAGTTATCATAAAAAAGAAAGAACTAAGAAAATTTATACCGTAGGAAGCGGTGTCTTAGTATTATTTAATTATAAACACATGACAAGTAAAAGACCCATGACTACACACCTGTTAGTGTAAACTAAGTTCCAGTTTCTTGCAAACGATAATTTTTTTCAACAAAAAAAAAAAAGTCGTCTGCGCTGAAGGTTAACAGGTGATGAAAATTCAATGAGTTTGTCATTTTTCCTCATATCTGATTCATCTAATTCTAATAAAATATTTAAACGTTTTTTACAGTTTCGAATATAACTGATGTTCGTTATATAATCATTGCTGCTATTTTTCTTCGTTCTAAGAAAATATTTTCTTTTTGCAAAATTTACGATTATACTTGGATTTTTTTCTTCCAAGATACGATGTGCGATTCAACTTATACGATGTGCGATACGGATTTGTATTTAATTAACATATCGTTAATTAACATTCTAACCAATGTAGAGAAGCTTGACTCAGTTTTAATACGCTATTTTGCTGATGAAGATTAGCTGACGCTGAGATCATAGGTCACATGTGTGGGTCTGGGAGATCTTCTTCTTGAAGTGCAAGTACCTAATTGGAATGCAAATTGAAGTGAAAATAATTAAATATTTTGTGTTTTAGATAAGTGGTTCATAATTTGATTTCGGCTATGGAACCCTAAATGATTGCACATTTTTTTGATGGAACCTCGAGTTTTAATAAATTTATAAATAAAAGAAAATTTTTAGCGATTGAAATTTTTTTAAATTATTCTGAAAATATAAATAATTAAATTTTAATTATTTTGAAAATATCTAAACTGAATATACATGAGGTAAGCCTTGGTTTAGTGAAAGGAAGAAGAAAAAGGAAGGAAGTAGACGTTATTAGAAAGGCATGTTCCTTTTTTGTAGAATTTTGTTATTTTTATTCTCCGCAATTTTTCATAAATGTGTCCTTTTTATTGTTTATTCAATATATTGCAATTAGAACATAATGCTTTTAATTTAATAAGCATTTAAATTTAATAATTTGATATGAATAACCAAAATATTAAATAAATAATGTGTAAGCTATCGTACATAAAAACAGGAATCGAAAATCGTAATTTGTAAATAAATTTAAAAAAAATGTCTTTAACTCTGGAAACGTCACTAACCTAACGTTTCCGCGGAATGACTTGTTCTACTGTTTCGCTGTTCTAGATAAAGACGCACCACTACAAAAATAAGCAGCCATTGGCTATAACGTTATTATTTTCTTTCCTCGGTTATATGCTTCTTTTATTGCTCTACGTAACGGTAAAAAAAGAAATATTTTTTCTTTCTAATTCTAGTAAAAAGAGTCTTGGATCGAATTCATCCTATAATAAGGAATATTCCTATAATTTCGCTATTAAAAACAAGTGCTTTTGTAATCAGTGAAAATCTCTCTTAACGGCGCCACTGGTAGTGTTACACGGAAACAACAAATTGCAATAGAGGTCAGATTACAAATGAAGGCGCGCCTTCTTCTTCCATAAGAGATGTCATTCTTTTCTCTTAACACTCAAGGTTAACAAACTGTACAATTTTACAACAGTTATTCCTTTTCACCTTCTATCGTTCCACTGAAATAATAGAATAATAAGAACTTCTATTTTTTTAATAGTTTAAACTAGAGGGATTCCCAAACGGTGTTCCGGAAAATCCTGGGGCTCAGTAGAAGTGTCACGGGGATTCCGAGAGTTTAAATTTTTCAAATCAGTAATGATTTTTGAAACTTGTGATTATATTGTGATGTGTGATCTAAGTCGTGATAGTGGATAGAGCGTTCGTCTTCTAATGAGGTGAACCGTGTTCGAATCCTAGCCCTAGATGTTCGATACGAATTCCGCATCCAGCTCGCTCCAACCACGATGATGAAAATATCCTCAGTGCTAGATATGACGGTCCCCTCACCGTCAGACTAACGGCGGCAGGTGTTCGTGGTTTTTACTCTTTATGTAGCTCAAACGCGGGTTAGTTCCATCAAAAAGTCCTCAACGATGGCAAAAATTTTCCAATACTTAATCTTGGAGATCCCATGTCTTCTGGATTGGGCTCAAAATTACAAGGCATAGCTGACAACTCTTCCGGTTTTCCCAGAAGATTTTATTTTCATATTTAAAGTGGTAGCGAAATTCATGACCACCACTACATATAAATAATTACAATAAATATATAAAAGCATATTTTCCTTACGATAGCGAATTCCAACCTAATTAAAATATAAATATATATTTGAGGAAGATAGTTTTTCGGTAATTGTTTTATTACCACTTGGAAAATCCATTCTCGAAAAGAGTGAATGTTGGTAGGTATGCAAGGCTACGGAGTCGAACATTAGTAGTCGTAAACCCAAAAAATTGGGTCGTCTGTTCAATGACGGTTATAATAATACATATATTAATATCAAAAAAATAAACACAATTTCTTTGATAGTTTGGTTAATTTAAGGAAATTGTCAGTAAAAAATGGCAAAATTTATAAAGAAAAATTGCTTCAGTATTTATTGTCGAACATTTCATGAATAATGTTTCTCTGATATCTATTCTTAGCTTTCATATGAGTTATTTTTCGAATGCTAAAATTCAGCTTAATTTATTCATTTTTAGCCAATGCACGCAACAAAAAGAAATTCAGAGCAAGAGTAAATATCACTCTAAGTTTGCAAATTCAACTGCTTGATATAAAAACTATTATATAAGATTTCAAAGTTCAAGCGCGTAAAACGATTATTTAAAACTAGTGGGCTGCTTTGTGATTTAAGTGATCAATGCTTTTTATATCCTCCAAGAAATAAAGTACAATGCGAAAAACAAAAAACGGACCACCATGAATAACTTTTGTTCTAAAGATCGGATCTTCACGTTCTAGGACACAATCTTAATGGTTTGAAGGGATGCTGTGGAATCGAATTTAAAAAAAAGTCAGATATTTAAAATTCGATCTCTTAGAAACAGCCCGACCGATTTCGCACCGATTTTTCCGAGCATCAGATGTAAATCTTATTAGCATCCTGCGGGTAAATTATTTTCTTCTGAGCACTTTCTTTTTTTTAATTTATTTATTTTGCAAAATTATTATTATTAGTGTATTATGCAAAATTTATAAATGCATTGTCGTCAACCATTATGGCTTGTTCGTATTATTTAATTTTTATATTAAAAGCGGTAATCAAATAATAAACTTATTTTTAAATTTAATTCGAAAAGATATTGATCACCATTACATAAAAATCAATCTTTCATTTATAATTTTAAAATCGTAACTACAACCATGTCTTACATTGTAAATTTTCATATATATAGCAAAAACTTTCTTTACATTCAGTTTTATTACTAAACTGAAAGAAGAAGTATTGAAAAAAATATTGCTAATTTTAATCTCTTTTAATAAATTTGGGCTTTTTATTAGTCACCACTTTTTTTGTCACCCGTGGCATCCTTGATATATATACGTGCATACTGTTTCGGATATTTCATAGAGAACATTATAATGCACTGGCAAAAAAAAAAATTTTATAACTACTTAGGACATTTATTTTGATGCAAGTAAAAGTTGGCAGGTATACGTTACTTTATTATGACTTTTTTTTTACGTCTTAATTAATCTAAGGATGGTAGGCAAATAATAATAGAAAATATTCATTTTATCCTAACATTACTTGCTTAACCACAAATATTTCATCTATCCTGTTAAAAAATTAATAAATAAATAAACTCGAAAAATGTTTGCCAATGCAGTTTAATGATGGCTACGTTTAATGTCCCTAATCAACATGCGAACATTATTTTAACGCCATCAACATACAAATGTAAACAAGAACTTTTTCTAAACTTTAAGAAATCTACAAATCAAAATGCCATTTTCACAAGTTCTAAAAAAACTATATAAACTCTTCTCACTTTTTCAATTTAGTTAACTGCTAGGAACATAATTACATGGAAGTGAAGCAGGCGTGAAAGATAAATTTGACGCCAATGCAAATATAGACGATAACAAAAATAGAAGAGGAAAAATTAAATTTAAGTAGAGAAAAACGGGAGACTCCGTTTAATTTCCACAGCCTCTCCTGAAATTGAAGGTCAACTCCCGCGAATATAGTTATTCCCAGTGGCTTTCAACTCTATAGACCCCGAATGCGTCACTAGCAACTCCGAATGACGTCATCGGTAGAAAGGGTTACTCCAGGAATAAACTTTAGATGCCAAGAGATATTCATCATTTGTTAACATCTTTTCGCTGCAGATCGTTACGATTGGCGACTTATTACTCTTTCTTTTTGAACGCCAACTGAAAAACGGGAAAATAGGAATTAAAGATGAATGTTCCAAATAAAATATTGAGTGAAGGCTTCTGTTTAATTAGAGAGGGGAATGAAAACTTATCTTTAATTAGTGCATTCTTACAGGGCAATATCATTCATCCAAGGGAGGGGAGGAACCATAAACGTCAGATAGGACTGCAGATAAAAAATATATTTTAAATGTTTTCTGCTATTGTTACCCAAAAGGAGCAAATCTGCAGAACGCAGTAAATTTGATAAATATTTTTCGAGTACAGATATATCTTTAGACTAATAAATTTTTTAATTTTTGAAAAAAAATGCAATGATGTATACGCAATAAAAAAATTTAAAAATGTTTGAAAAAATGTAAACTAAAATAAGTTTTATGGAACAGAAAACAAATCCAAAACTTGCAAAATTACATAATAGTGTTGCATTTAAAAACATATTTTTTTTTTCTTAAAGAGTAAATAGGTAGAAAGCAAGTAAAGCTTTTTTCATAAAATTATAGAAATACATAATTGCCAATTGCTTACGGAATCTTAAGATTATTTTATTTTTATAGTTAGAATGATAGCAAAGCTATATTTTAATTAATTTTGATAACTCATTCTTCAAATTATAAATTGAATTTAGAACGAATTTAATCACCACTACTCATAAAAAATAAATGAATCACTATTATATAATTGTCTTATCCATTTTGTGGGTGCATTTTATGTGTCTGTCTCCCTCAAATAAATTTAATATAAAGTATTACAATTCCACATTACAACTCTCGGATAATTTAAAAATCCAAATATTGGTAACTCCGAAGAGTTGGTGTAGATTTTCAAAAGGTGGAACACTTAATGGTCCGTCCGAAATATTAATGTGATATAGCAAAATTTATATTAGGTCTGTCGGAGAATTCTGCGCGCGAAAGAACACGACCTATTTTGAAAAGATGCAGGGCCGGAGTACCCATTAGGCCCGACTAGGCCATGGCCTGGGGCCCCCAATGATTAGGGACCCCCTTAAAAAAATTGTTTTGAAAATAAATTTGAAAAAATTAAGAAAAACAATGATTTGAAAAAAAAATCAATTTCGAACATATATTAATAAAATACGGTAATTTTTTTTAGTTCTAATTTAACAAAATAAAGTAAAATTTAATTTATTATTATTTATTTTTATTTTAAATTTGCTTTCTTAAGTGAAAAGATATGCAAATACTTTTATATTTGAATAAATAAAAAATATATGAGAAAAAAAAATTTAATCAAAGGACCCCAAAAATTTGAATGACCTAAAGATGCAATAGATGCCTGCGAACTTTCTACCATTTTTGGAAACTTTTCTTTTAATTTTTCCTTAGTTCATGTTTTAACATATTATTCTTTCTCTTACAAATTTGATTTAAAGTTATATTTCACACCACTACTTGTAAATTGTTTTGAAAGCCCTATATAAAAATCCACTCTATTCCAACAATGTTGCGGTGTGACTTTTAAAATGCAGGCAAAAATACCAATAAACGATGAAAAAGTGGTGATTAAAATATTTTGCTGTCAGTCTATTTCAGAAAGAAATAACGCATTGATAACTACCACATCTTATAAATGACAAAGCATTTAGTAAAGGTGCCGAGTCATATTTGGTAACTATTTCACAAAAAAAAAAAAAAAAAAAAAAAAAACTTGCAACCAGGTTTTTAATTTGGTTGTTTCCTCATAGCTCATAATTTAAATGAGCCGGAACCAAAGGATATGATAAAATATTGGGAAACTCTTTGAACAGTTAGTAGTCGGAGATTGAACTTTGAATTTCAAATTTTGCACTTTGGTTGGAGAAATAACACTCCAAAAATAATATTTTATCTTTTATTAAAGAAACAAAAAGAGGTAAAAATAAATAAAAATGACAAGATCGTGTCTGCTGAATGAAGAAATCTAGTATTCAAAGTACAAAGCAACGTTTTAGTTTTCCATTTCAGGAAGATAAATTACGGCAGCAGGTTAAAAAAATCATATTGCCCGATAAGTTCAATGATTATAACGTCATTGTACAAAGATCGTTGAAAATTGGCATTTGACGTAAAGCTGATTATAAAAACTAAATTAATAAATAAATCTGATTTTTACGAAAATAATTAAGGGGCAAGTATAATAATATTATACTGGCTTTATAAATGATAAAGGTGGAATTTAAATTTTATTTTCGATTATTATGATTTTTATAGAAATTGTTAAAATGGATTGATTAATTTTTTTAAAAAATTTTTTTTAAAAAATATTTATTAAATGTCAGATGATTTTTATCCATTGATTTTCCTGAATCGGATTTGCACTTGGTAAAAATATAAATATATTTATATTTTATAATAATACAAATAAAAAAATTAATATAAATAAATTGCACTTTTTACTAATTTATTTAACAAATAGCATATTTTTGGTTACTTTTTCTTATATTTTGCAACTGAAAATCATTTGTTCACTAATTTTTAAATCTTAAACAAAAATAAATAAATAAATAAATGAATAAAAAATAAAAATAAAAAAGAGGGAAAGAAACACAGAGTTAAAAAATATTAAAACTTAAGCAAAATTAATAGATAATAAAAATTTTTAAAAAAATTAAAAAATGAGGAAAAGAAATGTTTAAAATGTCTCAAAATGTAAACAGAGATATTTCTTTACATATTAGAGAAAGTTAATTTCATACATATTCATATTCATTTACATATTATAGAAAGTTAATGCTCATTTATAATTGTATTTTATTGTATTAATGTTTATTCTCCGCAGTTATAGATATTATACTTCATAGATATTATAATTCAAAATTAAAGGCTTAAAATTAAAATTACTGTTTATTTAAAGTAATTTTGCGATATTACGTTCTTTCGAAACATTTTATGATTGAAGATATTGAGTAACCGATTTACTATCATTAAATTATAAATAAATTGCATTTACTGGCTCGTGCTATGTATTTCAAATTATTAGCCAGTAAATTAGGGAAGCATCAAAAAAGTCATAGCTATAGAAGAATGTTCACATTTTTTTTTATGATTCTTTTTTTTCCCACAGAAAATTTCTAATCAAATTATAAATTTAACTATTTTATAGAATGCAAATTCAAATCAAGAGTAATAAGTGAGAAAGAATGGAAGAGAGGATGAAAAATATAGATGTTGTTTTATCGACCTTGAGGAAAAGAAAATTTTCGTTAACTTCTTAGACTAGGGCAGTAACATAAGGATGAACCTGTCGCAACATCCGATGTTTTTTTTTTTTTAATATTCCGGCTATCTTTTAAATAAATATATTTCATTTTAACGCTAGATTGCCCAAGGAAGTCATTTTGATTGCTTTATAATTTCAATTGGAAAAACAATGATGTATATAATGGCACAATTTCTTAGAATTTTGTGACTTTTTGTACAACGTATAATTTTTTCATTGTTAATATTTACTAATAACTTGTTATATAACTGTAAATAATATAAAAAATATTTAAAAATAATTTTAAACAAATTTCGTTACACATTAGTTATTCTTTCACAATGCAGTAATTTTTACTGCTTTTGGGCAATATAGGTATATACTAAATTTCAGTCTTTCTAACGTTAAATAAAACGTTTCATTTTTTAACACGTTGAATGCCATGCTAATTTTACATGGCTTGCCCGTCTGACCACACGGTACATATCTACAAACTAAATTTGCAAATATTAGATAGATTTTGCTAGTCTTTTAAAAGGTATAGCATGGCATAGATGAAAAAAGTGGAGAATTATGTAAGCCTATGAATCGTTACTATATACGCATACCTGCCAACTCTTCCGGATTTTCCGGAAGATTTTATTTTCATATTTAAAGTGATAGTAAATATATAGTATTTTTTCTTTTAAAAACTTAATTTTTAAATGATTTTGATCACCACTATTCTTACAAAAATTAAGTACATATATCAATACGCGTTACTATCATGGTTGTCAACTTAAGTTTTTTCAAATGCAACTCATTTGTTTGCTTAAAATTGAACTTTTAATTTAATTTTAATGCCACTGGGGAAAATGATAATGGAAGGGATTAAAAGTTGGCAGGAATGTATACGCCTTTGTATTAGACTTAATTCTTCCGTCGGCTTTATAGCGAATAATTTCGTTGAAGGGGCAAGTGTCGCAAGGCAGATACCCTAACAAATACTGTGGGGATAACAGAGATGCCAACTGCTTCGGACACGCCAAAATAATTAAAAGAACGGTAAATAACTACAAACTAAATTTTGCTAATAATTGACTATTTTTGCTTACTTTTTAAAAGGTATAGCATGACATAAGCACTGTAGAGTGCAGAGATGCCAACTTGCTCCGGACAGCAAATATATATTTTAAAGTGGTAGTTTATCAATTGTGATTCTTGGCTTAATAAATTCAATTTAGTAGATTTTTATCCACCACTATTTCTCAATAATTCCTAGGCTTATGTAATTCACCACTTTAAAGTATTAATGTCATGCAATACCTTTTAAAAAGCAAGCAAAAATAGTCAAATGTTTGCAAAATTTAGTTTGTAGTTATATACCGTTTTTTTTAATTATTTTGGCTCGTCCGGAGCAGTTGGTATCTTTGAGAGTGGTTAATTATGTAAGCCTACGAATTATTTAGAAATAGTGATAGATAACAATCTAATAAATTGAATTTATTAAACCAAGAATAACAATTAATAAACTACCACTTTAAAATATATAATTTTTGTTCGGAGCAAGTTGGCATCTCTGAGGTAGTAGTTATCGTATCGACCATGTCAACCGTCGTCTATGAAAAGGTACCCCGAAAATGAGTCGTGTTAACATGTCTTATATACTAGTGAAATGTAGTTGTAATTTTGTAGTGGTAGATACGCTACAAATACTTTTATATTAAAGTATTACTTTTAAAATAGAATTTTGGTTTGTGGGCACAACTGATTCACTTTTTAACACTAAACATATCATAACCGGTCAAATTACCGTTTAAGAATTTTTGCATCGAAAATGCGCTTATCATCTTATCATTTTTGCACATTTGACTTTTTCTAACAATTATATACAGTTAATATTCTATTATTATTATTATTTTGTATTTTGTTTGTTTTGTATACCTATTAGTACCACAATCGGTCATTTGATCGGGAAAACAATTTATTGTTTTATAAGGTTATTGGATCAGAAATGACGATGTAAGGCGTGGTTAAAATATTACATTCAATTCTACACACATTTCTACAAAGACTGTTGCGTAGTTAGTTCAATCAGAATTACTGTGAATTCAAATTTCCAGAAAGTACCTAACATTTTAGATTAGCATTTTTGTGTAAGAAAAGTCACAAAAACTAAATGTTTTAGTAAATATTATATTTTATTTTGATATCTTTACTTCATTTCTATTATTAACTGTTAGTTTATACGCAGAAAAATGCCGAAACAATCAAGACAGCGCAAGTTCTCAGAAGAAATAGTATTAATTATAAGAATAATTATACGAATTATAATTCTTATATATATTCTTATAATTATAAGAATTACAGAAATACAGTCGGACTTCTATTTAACGAATTTCCATTTTGCGAAATTCTCTATTCCGCGATTTTTTTCGAGGAGCCAAGAACTTTTTGGAAATTTCTTCGTAAAATAACTTCCAAATAGCGAAGTGAATTTTCTATTTAACGAACTTTTCTTCGAGATTCACTTTCCCTATTTTTCCAAAATATTTCAGAACATTTTAAACTTGTGAACACATTTTATGGGTGAAATAACCTTGAATTTCGAAGCCACGTAACTTTTAGAGAAAGCGGTAAAATTCCTTCCCCTTTTTGTTTCCATTTCAAACGAGAAACTCAGATAGAACGGATTTTATCAGTAACAATTAAACTTAAGAACGCACGTGGCAATATATGTTTAAAACTACTTCTATACATCTATACATAATAATAAACGCGGCTGTGTGTGTGTGTGTGTGTGTGTCTGTAATCACAATATATCGCCCCAGAAGCCTCGCCCGGGCACGAAACTCGGCCCATAATTGTGTTTTGACATAATGAAGAAGTATTTTTTTTCTTTTTCAAAAATTTTGATTAGTTATTTAGTTATCAGTCATTTTGTAAGTCTATGCTTTTCGTCTGCTTTTTCGTCTTCAAAGAGCCATATTCAAAAAACTATTAAAAAATGCATATACTTTTCCCCACTCTTATAAATGTATGCTAATGCGAACCTCACAATTGAAATATTAATTTTCGACAACTTAAACCAATAATATACGAAGGAATTAATTATTTAATTGTAAAGTTCGCATTAGTTTTCATTTATTAAAGTGGAGAAAAGTTTAACTTTTGTATTAAAAATGTGGCAACATATTCGATACATAAATAGAACGCTTCGCTTTGATATATTTGTCGCTGTTCATAATTGTTATAATAAGTTTTTCTTCTTCTTTCCACGCTCTATTTTTTTTCCTTAAGCGAAAACGATAATTTTTATAGCGATATTGTAATACTTTGTACAACTACAAAATTCTTTTCACAACACTTTAAAAATATTTACTTTATTTTCTTTATATATACAGAGAACAGTCGGCAAAGAATTCGATTAGGTTGAAAAACATTTCGCTAAAAAGGAACGAATTCCAAAAGAAAAAATAAACAACTTAAAGAATAAAAATGCTGATGCCAGCCAATTTTTTGAAAGTTAACTTAGAAATAACAAACCAAACGATGTTAAATAACAAACCAAACGATGTTAACAAAATGACGTAGAAAGCGCAACTAGATCAAAATTATACAAGCACAACTAGATCAAATTATAATACCTGAGTGCTTGACGTAACAGATATAGAAATAGAATTTGATACCATAAAAAATTATATAGAAATAGAAATTGATACCATAAAAAATTTATTCGTTTTCGTGTTCTTTTCATGTATTTAGCATTTTAGTTTTTTTTTCTTAAGCGTTGTAGCTATGTAATTTCAAACATCCTCAAGAGCTATAACACATCTGCAGCAGAACTGGATATGAAGACAAAATTGCTGGACAGGAACACTTTAATTGTCCACTAATCTTTAAAATCTTCTAATCTTTGTCCACTATGTTTTAAAAAACTTTATTTGTGAAAACCTTCAGCGTGGCGGACAGCTGGCCGCCTTAGGCGGCTAGTTTATAATAAATGCAGCTATAATTTTATACATAAATTTAGCTTTTTTAAGTTGAAAATGTATGTAGCGTGTTAGTGCTACACTGGATAATGTTTTGCTCTATTCTTGTTTTCCATACAGATTTCTTTTACGGCTACGATTAATAAAATAAATCGTATATACTAGTTCACAAGATAATGGTATATCAACTGCTATTTTAATCTAAAAACTAGTGTTTATGAATTTAAAAACTGTTTTGTGTTGTTTAAGTATTTCAAAAGGTGATTTTCTGTTACACGAATTTTCCATATAACGAACTTTTTATCGAGATTTAGGGACTTTGTTAAAAAGAGGTCCGACTGTAATAATAATTAGAAGAAATATGTTTAAAATGTAAAACGGAAACACCCAGTATTTGTGAAAAGTGCGTTGAGCAATGAATTATAAATTCTTATTCTTTGTGTTTGTAATACATAAAAATTGGCAATATACAATTTTGTTTAACTATAATAAAGTTTTTGTTTAGTTCATTTCCTTCCTTACATCCATATTTCATACATTCTATTAAGAAAGTCATTTGATCGGCTATGGTAGAAATAGGTATATATTAAGTGTTTGGTATGTTTAGTGTTAAATAATCTGCCTATAAAATCTCGTGTGGAGGCTTTCTGATGTAAGAGGTGATGGTTTTGACTTGGGGACGGGTGATTCAGAAAAGCATTCGTACAAAATCAGGATCAAGACGTAATTAAATAGAAAACGGTAACTTAAATGTAGTCGTTTCTAATTTGACACACTTACTTTGCTTTTACTTTAATTACTGTTACTTCGATCATATATATATAATCAATGTTAATTCAAAGTATAACTCAATAGTTTTATTTTAAACAAAGTAATGGTGAATTAAATAATTCAAACAATTATAACTCCGCCCACAAATAAACTGCTAAAGAATTACTTTGATTGCCAGTTTTATCTTTTTACCCTGATTGATACGGTTTTATGCTGGCACATATTTGTGCCAGTCGGCGCGAAATGGTTAACGCTTTCATTGCCAGCCGAGTGCAAATGGTTTTACTATATCTATCACTGAAGAGTGGTAATCAGTAGAAATAAAATCTCATAAGTTAAATTTTCTTATTTTAGTAACCGTTTTAAATTTTACAAAAAGTTTATTTTAATAAATAATATGTTTTTGCCATGAGAAAACCTTTTCCCCGTGAAGAGTAGTTGGATGTATGATAATCTGCATCCTGCTAACACTTAATCTGTTTTATGGAGAGCAACACGAAGGACTTTTGCAGCGCGATGTCGCTTAATCCGGCAACGAACGAGTAAATCTGTATTTCATAGTATAGTTTGTTTCATGCTTACATAATCTCTCTTGTTGCTTACATTATCTGGATTCAATTTAATTGTCTTTCAAAAAACTCTTTTTTTTTCCCGATTGGATTTAAAAAGTAAATAAAATATTTCTTGTCGAAGAACTTTTTTACTGGACACGTCTCAGAATACGAATTTAAGAAAAGGTATGAAGCTAAAGAGGTGGGTTTAAGAAACTACACTACATTAAATGTGCTTTCTGAAAAAGGACACTCCTTAATAAAATACGTGCTTAAGAAAATAAGCAGAGCTCAAACTGTGTAGTATAATGAAACAGACGCATTTAAAGATGCGTGTTTAGAAAAATGGACACAGTTAAAAAGCATGTTATAGAAAAAGCACATAGATTCTGTTTTTCAAACTTATCTCATGAAAATGATTCATTTTCTAAAGAAATAACTAATGAATTCAAATAAACGTATAATGTGATATCGGCCTTTCTTTTTTAAAATCACCAAGTGCATTTTTTAAAATAAGCTTCTTTTTAGAAAAAAAAAATTGCATGTCAATAATTTTTTTTGAAGGTTTTTACGGATCCAATAAATTCATAATATTGGTATTAAATTTTCAGGGTACGAGTTTAGATATTTAAAAATAATTTTATCATACTGAATCCGAAGAGTTAGTATACTGAATTAGAAGAAATCGACTAAAATGTTACCTCTATAATATGCCCAGACATCCCAACAACAGGACTTATGCATACCTGCCAACTTTTATTCCCTTCCATTATTATTTTTCCCAGTGGTATTGAAAGGAAATTAAAACTTCAATTTTAAGCTAACAAATACGTTGTATTTGAGAAAATTTAAGTTGACAACCATGATAGTAACGCATATTAATATATATGCTTAATTTTTGTAAGAATAGTGGTGATGAATATCATTTAAAAATTAAGATTATAAAAGACAAAAATAGTATATAATTACTACCACTTTAAATATAAAAATAAAATCTTCCGGAAAATCCGGAAGAGTTGGTAGGTATGACTTAGCCATCACCTCCTACATCAGAAAGCATCCACACGGTTTTATATAAGTAATCTGTCCAGATTATTTAAAAAGTGAACCAGCATGAACCCAAATTCTGTTTTAAAAGTGGGCGAAATTTATCTTTTATATTAGAGAATTGAATCTGTGGTGGCTGACAAGTGAATAAGACAAACCAATTATATTAATAAATTAATCACATTTTTAGAGATATATTTGCCACCACTTTCTTATTCTTACTAAATTTTACATTCATTTTTTATGAAGTTTATTCATGGTAGAATCGGACTTTCTATAAAAAACCACGCGGGCGCTTAGCTCTGTATTGATTATACTTAGTGTTTAAGAAAAGAAAGGACGAAATTTCTCCTTTAGTTGTAAAATTTCAGATGAACATTAAAGTGAATCCAATCACTTTTTGCTATGTTCATTTATTTAACCCTTTCGCGCCGACTGTCACAAATACTTGCCAGCATAAAAGCGTATCAATCAGGGTAAAAAGATAAAACTGGTAATCAAAGTATTTCTTTAGCTGTTTATTTGTGGGCGAGTTATAATTGTTTGATTTATTTAATCCACTATTACTTTGTTCAAAATAAAACTATTTAGTTATACTTTGAAATAACATTGATTATATATATGATTAAACTAACAATAATGAAAGTAAAAGCAAAGTAAGTCTGTCAAATTAGAAACTACATTTAAGCTATCGTTTTTTATTTAAGTACGTCCTGATTCTGATTTTGTAAGAATGCTTTTCTGAATCACCCGTCCCCAAGGGGTTAAACACGCATTTTGAACTGTGTCAATTTTCTTAAACACGCATTTTAAATTGTGTTAATTTTTCAAACGCTCAATTTGATCCGTGTCAATTTTCTTAAACGCGCATTTTGAGCTGAGTCAATTTTCTAGACACGCATTTTGAGCTGTGTCAATTTTCTTAAACGCTTGTTTTGATCTATGTAAATTTTCTCAAAACGTATTTTTAGTTGCGTTAATTTCCTTATACAATCAAGTTGAACTGTGTCCGAAATAAAAAAAAATCATCTAATAGATACTATACGGCAAACGCTTTGTTACATAAATTTACTTTTTACATCACTACCAAGTGAGGATTAGGTAAGAACATAAATTTTGATTCTTGAAATTCAACAGAATAGGCAATTTTGACAATCAAATATTTATATATTCCGAATCGTATAATTTTATCACGAAAACTGAACTTTCCATGCATATATTACCTCTCAAAAATTACGCAACTTAAAGTGTAGATTGCGAAGGAAATGAATTATCCTTGAAAACTAGTTTACTTCATTCATAAACCAGTCTCCGTTTTCTTTTAACTCTTGAATCGCACTCAGTTTAGAATAACCACTCAGGGTATTTTATTTCATTATCAGAGCAATTCTAGATTCACTCTTCCTCGATTTAATGTAACGAAAATAAGGATTACATTGTGTGCATTTGTGATGTAACAGGCGACTGAATTTCGAAATAGGAGTCGATGTTGTTCTTTTTTTTTATGAATATTTTACGTCCCAAAAGCGAGGTGAGCAAACAAGTTGTAAAAAGATAGACAACGTATAAAACTGTTATCGTCAGAATATTGTTGCTTCTCCAAAAAAAAAAGTATTCACGATACACTTACACCTAAGTCTGTGCTGCTTATAAAAAGAGTCATAAAAATAGCAATTTGCTTATTCATAGTGCGAGCTCTTTTTTATTTCAGAAGGGCTGCAGAAGTTCGTTGAACGGTTTTTGCGTACAAAATTAGTATCAAGATTCTTCTAAAATAATCATTAAACATCTGCCATCGATTATTTAGAGTTATAAAAGGTTTATTTATTTATTTTTTTTACGATAATCCTCTTCTTCTTTTTGCAGGTACACACAATTCCAAAATTTTTTTCCCGTTTTTTTTTCGCATCACTCTGTCGTTCAACTTCTATTAATCAGCTTATTATGATTATGTAAAGTTGGTTACGTTTGGCGCAGTATAGTTGATTCCGGCACATAAACCTTGAAATCTATATTTAATTTCCCATTTTTTTCGATTCCCAGTCAACATTTTTACCTTTTTTTTTCGAGTCACACTTTGGTTAAGCACCTTCAAATCAACTCATTAAGATTCTGTTAAGTTGTTTACGTTTGGCACAGTATAGCCAATTCCAACCATTAAACCATTTTTTTTTTCAATTTAATTCTTTTTACTACTCTGAAATTGATCATAAGGGAAGAATTCAAATTATGTCTAGATGGTTCAGGGGATAGATTTTTCGTCTCCATATGAAATGTACAAGTTCGAATTCTATCTGCGAGCTTATGCTGCTCTGGATCTCCCTGTTGGGCTAACTATAGCAGGTTTTTGTGATTTTACTCTCTGGGAAACATCTGCAACAAAAAAACTCACCATCAGGGCAAATCTGCTCGTGTACTTATTTCAGGGTACTTATTTCCTTGTCTTCTGGGTTGGACTAAAAGAACACAGGGCTACATAGTTGAGCACTGATAGCTGCAAATGCGATATAGATTGACTGTTCAATGCTGGTTATAAACGAAATTAAAAATGATACTAAAATTACATTACTCATTACTTTTCGATTTCTAAATTATAAATTTTTTATGAATCATAAACAAGCACCTCATCCCATTTTTAGTTACATAGCTTTCAATGATCATAGTGTTAGCGTTCCTTAATTTTATCTCTGGTCAAATAACATGGACAATGCAAAAAATTGGCACCCTTCTCACCAAACTTGCACATTACAGCTTATAAGAGGACTCTCAGTCGCAACAGAATTAACGGAGCACATTGCTCTTGTTGCATTATGCAGTTTGTCACCAAAGCACTCATACTTATATGTGATGGTTATCATAGCATCAGCCCCGCGAGGGGCTCGAACTAATCCATCTGAGTGGGAATAAATAATAAATCGCCGAAGCGCAATTGAATGGTGAAAGTTGGGGTTCAGTAACAATAACTGAGAGAAAATTAAAATGAAGTAGCGTGATTAAACAAACAAATTTAAGAGAGAGAAGAGGTTTTTGTGGCAGACTGCCTCGCCTCCCCCCGAGCTTCTCAGGTGCACAGTATCCACATAGCCTCAGAGAAATAGGAAAAATACATGATAATAAATACGCAAAAATATATGCAAGTATTTACAACTATTTACAAAATTTACGGGACAAAACTCCATCGGATAGGAAAAAGGCGGTTGCTGGGCTATATTTTATGTTGTCTTTGATGAGCTCAAAATCAAAGTTTTTAAAGTAGCTGCGCGTATGACAAGAGAGTGTGCATCTCTGAAGAAACTTGCACATAGTTCAGGTATGTGCTCATCTATTTTGTTGATTTTGAAATTTCTTCTTAGATCTTTCATTTTCATGGATCTGGGGGATCCAGTGATGTATCTGAGAAATTTATTTTGAGTACTCTCCAGTTTCTTCGTTTGAGTAGCAGTGGTTGTGCTTCAGTCACCAAAGCTAATATCATTTCTGGGTCACCACGTATTGAAAAGGTTTTTTAAAATGGTAGCAAAACGGAAAAAAATACAGATGTTTAAGGCTAGTCGTATAAAATATTTTAATAATATCGTATAAAAATGTATTATATATATATATATATATATATATGTTGGATAAGAACTAACTCCTAAGGGCTCAGTTGCAACCCTTTAATGGTCAGTCACAAAAATTGGTCTATTAATAAAAAACATCTTAATCTCGAAAGTGGCAGTACACATTTTTTTCTGTTAGCTAAAACGATAGCTTTGAAAAAAGCACCATGCTTTGATTTTAAATCCAAATATAAATATATATTATTAACATATTTCTGAAGAACTAACCCTTTAGGGCTCAGTCACCACCCATTATTTTAACCCATTAGTGCCCACCTACAAAAATTGGTCTATAAATAAAAAACATCTTAATCGAGACAGTGATTGTACACAGTTATTTCTGTTATCCATCACGTTTGCTTTAAAAAAACACCATGCTTTAATTTTAAATTCAAATATAAATATATATTATTAACATATTNAAGTGCCTCACTATACTAAAAGTTAATCTAAGAAAAACAAGGAATACGAATGAAATTCTTCTGTTGCAGCGTTCTTCTCAGGAAACGAACTATTTATTTTCACGAATTTCGAAATTAGTAGCTAAGTTCATCAATAGATAAGGCTGCTATTTGGAATTATTGCTGACTATCTGCTGCCTGGACTATAAAAATCATAAAACAATATTTTCTTCTAAATATTCCGACTGAAATATTAACACAGAGTTCTTTTAACCCTTTCGGGCCGACTGTCACAAATACGTGCCAGCATGAAATCGTGTCAATCAGGGTAAAAAGATAAAACTGGTAATCAAAGTAATTCTTTAGCAGTTTATTTGTGGGCGGAGTTATAATTATTTGATTTATTTAATTCACCATTACTTTGTTCAAAATAAAACTATTTAGTTATACTTTGAATTAATATTGATTACATATATGATTAAACTAACAATAATTAAAGTAAAAGCAAAGTAAGGCAGTCAAATTAGCAACGACTACATTTAAGTTACCCTTTATTATTTAATTACAACTTGACTCTGATTTTGTACGAATGCATTTCTGAATCACCCGTCCCCAGGGGGTTAATGCACAGTCACAAAAATTGCTCTATTAATAAAAAACATCTTAATCTCGAAAGTGGCAGTACACATTTTTTTCCGTTAGCTTCCACGATAACTTTGAAAAAAAAAACACCATGCTTTGATTTAAAGCCAAATCTAAATATATATTATTAATATATTTCTGAAGAACTAAGCCTTTAGGGCTCAGCCACCATCCATTATTTTAACCCATTAGCTACCAGCTACAAAAATTGGTCCATATATAAAAAAATCTTAATCGAGAAAGTGGTTGTACACATTTCTTTCTGTTATCCACCACGTTTGCTTTAAAAAAACATCATGCTTTAATTATAAATCCAAATATAAATATATATTATTAATATAGTTCTGAAGAACTATCCTATAGGGTTCAGCAGCAATTCATTATTTTAACCCATAAGTACCCAGCCACAAAAATTGGTCTATGTACAAACAATATCTTAATCGAGAAAGTGGCGGTACACATTTATTTCTGTTAATTAGCTGTGAAAAAGCACCATGCTTTGATTTCAAATCTAAATATAAATACATATACTGACTTGTTTCTAGAAAATTAAACTAATTAATATATCATTTTTTACCGCCTTTTTAAAATAACGCTAGCACTCCTGAGTCTATTAACAGCAAACGGAAGTTTTTCAAATCACATGCATAAATCACTGAAAGCATTTTATTTAACTCTCTATTCAACAATATCCATTAAGCTAATAAAAGTTTATACATTTTATAAACAGATGGAGAAACTCTTCACTTTCTATTTAATTAACTTTGTCCATGAAATTATCGACTCGAAAAATTTTACTATAAAAGTAAATTTTAAAAACGAATATCTAATTCAAAACTGCAAATATGCATACAATGCTTTCTTAATTGTATATAAGTAGACTTCATGCTAAAACAACTTAAAGTAAGAATTTATACTTATTATCCTCAATCACAAAATCATATGTTTCAAACCAAGGTATTGGAGAAAGGCCCAAAGAAAAGAGTTTTCCACGATGTTGTCCCTATATATTGAATTTTATTAATAATTTAAAATCTGCCCGGCAGCCATTAAATCTCACAAAATACCAAGAGTATGAATTTCTGCACAATAGGCAGGAAAATAATAAAATTACTTCTAGATTAGATAGAAAACTCCATAACTTTGAATATCGAATAATTTATCTATGCTATTGTTCGAAAAAGGCTTGTTCCGTCACCAATAATCGGTATGACAGTGTGCGGCAACATTTTAGAAATGATCAAAAAACAAATCTACATATTTACTTGGCAATTAAGCTTTCTATAAAAATACAAAATTACTCTAAACCAGTGGTGGGGAAACTTTTTTTTAAGACGGGCCATTTGTAATAACTAGACAATTGTAGCGGGCCAAATAATAATGCTTAATCGTTAAAAAATTTATGTGTTCTATAAACATATATTATTACATACACTTATTATTTTAATAGTAAAAAAGCAAAAGGTAAGAAAATTATAAGCACAAAGTATGAAATGAATTTAGTGTAGTTCTTGATGTGAATTATTATAACTTTATTTTCTGGTGTCATTACTGATTGATGGTGCATGAGAAAAATGAAATTGAGACTGTTTCTTCAAAATATCATCATAGTCCGGTTCCATTTGCGAAACAGAAATTCTTAAAACTGATGAAAGGTGCTCATATGTAATTCTGTTTCTTAAAGAAGTTTTCCTAAGCTTCATTGTTGAAAAGATTAGTTCGCATATATAAGATGAGCCGAACATTGTCATTATCTTCATTGCATGAGTAATTAGATTTGGGAAATTATCTGGACTTAAATTTTTATAAAATTCTAGTAATGGTACTGTATGAAAAGTTTGTTTCAGGAGAGTATTACAGTTCAGTTCTATTAACTCAAGTTGAAATTTTGCATCAACTTCTTCGTAATTAACATTGAATGGGGTCGCAAAAAT
This sequence comes from Parasteatoda tepidariorum, assembly GCF_043381705.1. NCBI lineage: Eukaryota > Metazoa > Arthropoda > Arachnida > Araneae > Theridiidae > Parasteatoda > Parasteatoda tepidariorum. Next base: position 9,711,017 of record NC_092212.1, read on the forward strand.
ACTAAACTCTGTTTCCATTTTTCTTAAGTCCTGAAATCTCCTTTCAAATTCTGAAGATAGTTTTCTCAAATTAATTTCGTATTTTTTAATCTTATTGTTTGATATAGTGAATTTTAAAGATTGTATTCTTGGAAAATGAGAAAAATCAGATTTAGAGATCTGATTAGTAAATAATAACTGTAATTTGAAACTTTTCAGGTATTGCCAAATATCGTGAAGAAACTGATTTTTCCCTTGCAATTTGAGATTAAGTATATTCATGTGTACGAGGAGGTCTGTGAAAAAAGCGAAGTCAGAAAGCCACGTTTCGTTTTTTAAGACGTCAAATTGATTATAAATGTCTTTATCAAGAAGAAAATTCACAATATCGTCTTTTAAATCCCAGATTCTTTCAAATACTTTTCCAGCACTTAACCAACGAACTTTTGAATAATACAGGATATCGGAATGGTCAGCATGTACGGACTCCAAAAACTGTTGAAACTGGCGATGTAATAATCCTCTGGAACGAATCATATTTACTAGTTTTTCAACAATATTAAGTATATGGTCAATATCTAAAGTCGATTTACAGAGAGCATCCTGATGTATAAGGCAATGCAAAAAAACAACATCATTTTCCGGATACTTAGAATTAAATTTCCCAACAAATCCTTGATTGATTCCAACCATATTAGGAGCACCATCTGTAGTTACATTACATAACTTATCAATAGGTAAACGAAGTTTATCGATGCAATTTTCAAATTCACAAAATATATCGGCACCAGTCGTTGTTCCTTTCATTGACTGCAGCCCTGCAAGTTCTTCTGTAATTTCAAAGTGGGCGTTGATTCCTCTTACAAATATGAGTAACTGTGCAGTATCGCTGATATCTGTACTTTCATCCATGGTAATTGAATAAAAAATAAATTTTTGAGTTTTTGTAGTCAGTTGTGAAATTAGATTTTTATCAATATTTTCAATTCTCTCGGTGATT